>NW_027510321.1:0-34752 GCF_048772815.1 Callospermophilus lateralis
AGCCCTAAGCGGAGACTGCCTAAAGACATTTTCATTGGAAAGGTGTGCCAAGCGTCCAAAAGTACTGGTTTTCTGAAATCTCGGCAAACATTTTTTCACCCAATCTTGATGAGACTTTGTGGTAATGATCAGTTCACTAAGCGCACTTGGCTGCCCAATTTTCACTGTTCTAGGTTGAAGCGTTCGTTTCCAGTAAGAGTCTGAATTTTTAGGTTTCACTCTGTTTTCTCCTATATAGATAGATGTGTTGGGAACTCTAAATGAAACACGGTTTGTGTTAACTCTTTGAAAATTGACAAAATAAAGTAGTTCTAAGTTCTGTCTCTATGGTTTGTTTCCTCTTGAAGCAGCCCTAAGCGAGACTGCCTAAAGACATTTTCATTGGAAAGGTGTGCCAAGCGTCCAAAAGTACTGGTTTTCTGAAATCTCGGCAAACATTTTTTCACCCAATCTTGATGAGACTTTGTGGTAATGATCAGTTCACTAAGCCCACTTGGCTGCCCAATTTTCACTCTTCTAGGTTGAAGCGTTCGTTTCCAGTAAGAGTTTGAATTTTTAGGTTTCACTCTGTTTTCTCCTATATAGATAGATGTGTTGGGAACTCTAAATGAAACACGGTTTGTGCTAGCTCTTGGAAAATTGACAAAATAAAGTAGTTCTAAGTTCTGTCTCTATGGTTTGTTTCCTCTTGAAGCAGCCCTAAGCGAGACTGCCTAAAGACATTTTCATTGGAAAGGTGTGCCAAGCGTCCAAAAGTACTGGTTTTCTGAAATCTCGGCAAACATTTTTTCACCCAATCTTGATGAGACTTTGTGGTAATGATCAGTTCACTAAGCCCACTTGGCTGCCCAATTTTCACTGTTCTAGGTTGAAGCGTTCGTTTCCAGTAAGAGTTTGAAGTTTTAGGTTTCACTCTGTTTTCTCCTATATAGATAGATGTGTTGGGAACTCTAAATGAAACACGGTTTGTGCTAGCTCTTGGAAAATTGACAAAATAAAGTAGTTCTAAGTTCTGTCTCTATGGTTTGTTTCCTCTTGAAGCAGCCCTAAGCGGAGACTGCCTAAAGACATTTTCATTGGAAAGGTGTGCCAAGCGTCCAAAAGTACTGGTTTTCTGAAATCTCGGCAAACATTTTTTCACCCAATCTTGATGAGACTTTGTGGTAATGATCAGTTCACTAAGCGCACTTGGCTGCCCAATTTTCACTGTTCTAGGTTGAAGCGTTCGTTTCCAGTAAGAGTCTGAATTTTTAGGTTTCACTCTGTTTTCTCCTATATAGATAGATGTGTTGGGAACTCTAAATGAAACACGGTTTGTGTTAACTCTTTGAAAATTGACAAAATAAAGTAGTTCTAAGTTCTGTCTCTATGGTTTGTTTCCTCTTGAAGCAGCCCTAAACGGAGACTGCCTAAAGACATTTTCATTGGAAAGGTGTGCCAAGCGTCCAAAAGTACTGGTTTTCTGAAATCTCGGCAAACATTTTTTCACCCAATCTTGATGAGACTTTGTGGTAATGATCAGTTCACTAAGCCCACTTGGCTGCCCAATTTTCACTCTTCTAGGTTGAAGCGTTCGTTTCCAGTAAGAGTTTGAATTTTTAGGTTTCACTCTGTTTTCTCCTATATAGATAGATGTGTTGGGAACTCTAAATGAAACACGGTTTGTGCTAGCTCTTGGAAAATTGACAAAATAAAGTAGTTCTAAGTTCTGTCTCTATGGTTTGTTTCCTCTTGAAGCAGCCCTAAGCGGAGACTGCCTAAAGACATTTTCATTGGAAAGGTAGCCAAGCGTCCAAAAGTACTGGTTTTCTGAAATCTCGGCAAACATTTTTTCACCCAATCTTGATGAGACTTTGTGGTAATGATCAGTTCACTAAGCCCACTTGGCTGCCCAATTTTCACTCTTCTAGGTTGAAGCGTTCGTTTCCAGTAAGAGTTTGAAGTTTTAGGTTTCACTCTGTTTTCTCCTATATAGATAGATGTGTTGGGAACTCTAAATGAAACACGGTTTGTGCTAGCTCTTGGAAAATTGACAAAATAAAGTAGTTCTAAGTTCTGTCTCTATGGTTTGTTTCCTCTTGAAGCAGCCCTAAGCGGGAGACTGCCTAAAGACATTTTCATTGGAAAGGTGTGCCAAGCGTCCAAAAGTACTGGTTTTCTGAAATCTCGGCAAACATTTTTTCACCCAATCTTGATGAGACTTTGTGGTAATGATCAGTTCACTAAGCCCACTTGGCTGCCCAATTTTCACTCTTCTAGGTTGAAGCGTTCGTTTCCAGTAAGAGTCTGAATTTTTAGGTTTCACTCTGTTTTCTCCTATATAGATAGATGTGTTGGGAACTCTAAATGAAACACGGTTTGTGTTAACTCTTTGAAAATTGACAAAATAAAGTAGTTCTAAGTTCTGTCTCTATGGTTTGTTTCCTCTTGAAGCAGCCCTAAGCGAGACTGCCTAAAGACATTTTCATTGGAAAGGTGTGCCAAGCGTCCAAAAGTACTGGTTTTCTGAAATCTCGGCAAACATTTTTTCACCCAATCTTGATGAGACTTTGTGGTAATGATCAGTTCACTAAGCCCACTTGGCTGCCCAATTTTCACTCTTCTAGGTTGAAGCGTTCGTTTCCAGTAAGAGTTTGAATTTTTAGGTTTCACTCTGTTTTCTCCTATATAGATAGATGTGTTGGGAACTCTAAATGAAACACGGTTTGTGCTAGCTCTTGGAAAATTGACAAAATAAAGTAGTTCTAAGTTCTGTCTCTATGGTTTGTTTCCTCTTGAAGCAGCCCTAAGCGAGACTGCCTAAAGACATTTTCATTGGAAAGGTGTGCCAAGCGTCCAAAAGTACTGGTTTTCTGAAATCTCGGCAAACATTTTTTCACCCAATCTTGATGAGACTTTGTGGTAATGATCAGTTCACTAAGCCCACTTGGCTGCCCAATTTTCACTGTTCTAGGTTGAAGCGTTCGTTTCCAGTAAGAGTTTGAAGTTTTAGGTTTCACTCTGTTTTCTCCTATATAGATAGATGTGTTGGGAACTCTAAATGAAACACGGTTTGTGCTAGCTCTTGGAAAATTGACAAAATAAAGTAGTTCTAAGTTCTGTCTCTATGGTTTGTTTCCTCTTGAAGCAGCCCTAAGCGGAGACTGCCTAAAGACATTTTCATTGGAAAGGTGTGCCAAGCGTCCAAAAGTACTGGTTTTCTGAAATCTCGGCAAACATTTTTTCACCCAATCTTGATGAGACTTTGTGGTAATGATCACTTCACTAAGCGCACTTGGCTGCCCAATTTTCACTGTTCTAGGTTGAAGCGTTCGTTTCCAGTAAGAGTCTGAATTTTTAGGTTTCACTCTGTTTTCTCCTATATAGATAGATGTGTTGGGAACTCTAAATGAAACACGGTTTGTGTTAACTCTTTGAAAATTGACAAAATAAAGTAGTTCTAAGTTCTGTCTCTATGGTTTGTTTCCTCTTGAAGCAGCCCTAAACGGAGACTGCCTAAAGACATTTTCATTGGAAAGGTGTGCCAAGCGTCCAAAAGTACTGGTTTTCTGAAATCTCGGCAAACATTTTTTCACCCAATCTTGATGAGACTTTGTGGTAATGATCAGTTCACTAAGCCCACTTGGCTGCCCAATTTTCACTCTTCTAGGTTGAAGCGTTCGTTTCCAGTAAGAGTTTGAATTTTTAGGTTTCACTCTGTTTTCTCCTATATAGATAGATGTGTTGGAACTCTAAATGAAACACGGTTTGTGCTAGCTCTTGGAAAATTGACAAAATAAAGTAGTTCTAAGTTCTGTCTCTATGGTTTGTTTCCTCTTGAAGCAGCCCTAAGCGGAGACTGCCTAAAGACATTTTCATTGGAAAGGTGTGCCAAGCGTCCAAAAGTACTGGTTTTCTGAAATCTCGGCAAACATTTTTTCACCCAATCTTGATGAGACTTTGTGGTAATGATCAGTTCACTAAGCCCACTTGGCTGCCAATTTTCACTGTTCTAGGTTGAAGCGTTCGTTTCCAGTAAGAGTTTGAATTTTTAGGTTTCACTCTGTTTTCTCCTATATAGATAGATGTGTTGGGAACTCTAAATGAAACACGGTTTGTGCTAGCTCTTGGAAAATTGACAAAATAAAGTAGTTCTAAGTTCTGTCTCTATGGTTTGTTTCCTCTTGAATCAGCCCTAAGCGAGACTGCCTAAAGACATTTTCATTGGAAAGGTGTGCCAAGCGTCCAAAAGTACTGGTTTTCTGAAATCTCGGCAAACATTTTTTCACCCAATCTTGATGAGACTTTGTGGTAATGATCAGTTCACTAAGCCCACTTGGCTGCCCAATTTTCACTCTTCTAGGTTGAAGCGTTCGTTTCCAGTAAGAGTCTGAATTTTTAGGTTTCACTCTGTTTTCTCCTATATAGATAGATGTGTTGGGAACTCTAAATGAAACACGGTTTGTGTTAACTCTTTGAAAATTGACAAAATAAAGTAGTTCTAAGTTCTGTCTCTATGGTTTGTTTCCTCTTGAAGCAGCCCTAAGCGAGACTGCCTAAAGACATTTTCATTGGAAAGGTGTGCCAAGCGTCCAAAAGTACTGGTTTTCTGAAATCTCGGCAAACATTTTTTCACCCAATCTTGATGAGACTTTGTGGTAATGATCAGTTCACTAAGCCCACTTGGCTGCCCAATTTTCACTCTTCTAGGTTGAAGCGTTCGTTTCCAGTAAGAGTTTGAATTTTTAGGTTTCACTCTGTTTTCTCCTATATAGATAGATGTGTTGGGAACTCTAAATGAAACACGGTTTGTGCTAGCTCTTGGAAAATTGACAAAATAAAGTAGTTCTAAGTTCTGTCTCTATGGTTTGTTTCCTCTTGAAGCAGCCCTAAGCGAGACTGCCTAAAGACATTTTCATTGGAAAGGTGTGCCAAGCGTCCAAAAGTACTGGTTTTCTGAAATCTCGGCAAACATTTTTTCACCCAATCTTGATGAGACTTTGTGGTAATGATCAGTTCACTAAGCCCACTTGGCTGCCCAATTTTCACTGTTCTAGGTTGAAGCGTTCGTTTCCAGTAAGAGTTTGAAGTTTTAGGTTTCACTCTGTTTTCTCCTATATAGATAGATGTGTTGGGAACTCTAAATGAAACACGGTTTGTGCTAGCTCTTGGAAAATTGACAAAATAAAGTAGTTCTAAGTTCTGTCTCTATGGTTTGTTTCCTCTTGAAGCAGCCCTAAGCGGAGACTGCCTAAAGACATTTTCATTGGAAAGGTGTGCCAAGCGTCCAAAAGTACTGGTTTTCTGAAATCTCGGCAAACATTTTTTCACCCAATCTTGATGAGACTTTGTGGTAATGATCAGTTCACTAAGCGCACTTGGCTGCCCAATTTTCACTGTTCTAGGTTGAAGCGTTCGTTTCCAGTAAGAGTCTGAATTTTTAGGTTTCACTCTGTTTTCTCCTATATAGATAGATGTGTTGGGAACTCTAAATGAAACACGGTTTGTGTTAACTCTTTGAAAATTGACAAAATAATGTAGTTCTAAGTTCTGTCTCTATGGTTTGTTTCCTCTTGAAGCAGCCCTAAACGGAGACTGCCTAAAGACATTTTCATTGGAAAGGTGTGCCAAGCGTCCAAAAGTACTGGTTTTCTGAAATCTCGGCAAACATTTTTTCACCCAATCTTGATGAGACTTTGTGGTAATGATCAGTTCACTAAGCCCACTTGGCTGCCCAATTTTCACTCTTCTAGGTTGAAGCGTTCGTTTCCAGTAAGAGTCTGAATTTTTAGGTTTCACTCTGTTTTCTCCTATATAGATAGATGTGTTGGGAACTCTAAATGAAACACGGTTTGTGTTAACTCTTTGAAAATTGACAAAATAAAGTAGTTCTAAGTTCTGTCTCTATGGTTTGTTTCCTCTTGAAGCAGCCCTAAGCGAGACTGCCTAAAGACATTTTCATTGGAAAGGTGTGCCAAGCGTCCAAAAGTACTGGTTTTCTGAAATCTCGGCAAACATTTTTTCACCCAATCTTGATGAGACTTTGTGGTAATGATCAGTTCACTAAGCCCACTTGGCTGCCCAATTTTCACTCTTCTAGGTTGAAGCGTTCGTTTCCAGTAAGAGTTTGAATTTTTAGGTTTCACTCTGTTTTCTCCTATATAGATAGATGTGTTGGGAACTCTAAATGAAACACGGTTTGTGCTAGCTCTTGGAAAATTGACAAAATAAAGTAGTTCTAAGTTCTGTCTCTATGGTTTGTTTCCTCTTGAAGCAGCCCTAAGCGAGACTGCCTAAAGACATTTTCATTGGAAAGGTGTGCCAAGCGTCCAAAAGTACTGGTTTTCTGAAATCTCGGCAAACATTTTTTCACCCAATCTTGATGAGACTTTGTGGTAATGATCAGTTCACTAAGCCCACTTGGCTGCCCAATTTTCACTGTTCTAGGTTGAAGCGTTCGTTTCCAGTAAGAGTTTGAAGTTTTAGGTTTCACTCTGTTTTCTCCTATATAGATAGATGTGTTGGGAACTCTAAATGAAACACGGTTTGTGCTAGCTCTTGGAAAATTGACAAAATAAAGTAGTTCTAAGTTCTGTCTCTATGGTTTGTTTCCTCTTGAAGCAGCCCTAAGCGGAGACTGCCTAAAGACATTTTCATTGGAAAGGTGTGCCAAGCGTCCAAAAGTACTGGTTTTCTGAAATCTCGGCAAACATTTTTTCACCCAATCTTGATGAGACTTTGTGGTAATGATCAGTTCACTAAGCGCACTTGGCTGCCCAATTTTCACTGTTCTAGGTTGAAGCGTTCGTTTCCAGTAAGAGTCTGAATTTTTAGGTTTCACTCTGTTTTCTCCTATATAGATAGATGTGTTGGGAACTCTAAATGAAACACGGTTTGTGTTAACTCTTTGAAAATTGACAAAATAAAGTAGTTCTAAGTTCTGTCTCTATGGTTTGTTTCCTCTTGAAGCAGCCCTAAACGGAGACTGCCTAAAGACATTTTCATTGGAAAGGTGTGCCAAGCGTCCAAAAGTACTGGTTTTCTGAAATCTCGGCAAACATTTTTTCACCCAATCTTGATGAGACTTTGTGGTAATGATCAGTTCACTAAGCCCACTTGGCTGCCCAATTTTCACTCTTCTAGGTTGAAGCGTTCGTTTCCAGTAAGAGTTTGAATTTTTAGGTTTCACTCTGTTTTCTCCTATATAGATAGATGTGTTGGGAACTCTAAATGAAACACGGTTTGTGCTAGCTCTTGGAAAATTGACAAAATAAAGTAGTTCTAAGTTCTGTCTCTATGGTTTGTTTCCTCTTGAAGCAGCCCTAAGCGGAGACTGCCTAAAGACGTTTTCATTGGAAAGGTAGCCAAGCGTCCAAAAGTACTGGTTTTCTGAAATCTCGGCAAACATTTTTTCACCCAATCTTGATGAGACTTTGTGGTAATGATCAGTTCACTAAGCCCACTTGGCTGCCCAATTTTCACTCTTCTAGGTTGAAGCGTTCGTTTCCAGTAAGAGTTTGAATTTTTAGGTTTCACTCTGTTTTCTCCTATATAGATAGATGTGTTGGGAACTCTAAATGAAACACGGTTTGTGCTAGCTCTTGGAAAATTGACAAAATAAAGTAGTTCTAAGTTCTGTCTCTATGGTTTGTTTCCTCTTGAATCAGCCCTAAGCGAGACTGAATAAAGACATTTTCATTGGAAAGGTGTGCCAAGCGTCCAAAAGTACTGGTTTTCTGAAATCTCGGCAAACATTTTTTCACCCAATCTTGATGAGACTTTGTGGTAATGATCAGTTCACTAAGCCCACTTGGCTGCCCAATTTTCACTCTTCTAGGTTGAAGCGTTCGTTTCCAGTAAGAGTCTGAATTTTTAGGTTTCACTCTGTTTTCTCCTATATAGATAGATGTGTTGGGAACTCTAAATGAAACACGGTTTGTGTTAACTCTTTGAAAATTGACAAAATAAAGTAGTTCTAAGTTCTGTCTCTATGGTTTGTTTCCTCTTGAAGCAGCCCTAAGCGAGACTGCCTAAAGACATTTTCATTGGAAAGGTGTGCCAAGCGTCCAAAAGTACTGGTTTTCTGAAATCTCGGCAAACATTTTTTCACCCAATCTTGATGAGACTTTGTGGTAATGATCAGTTCACTAAGCCCACTTGGCTGCCCAATTTTCACTCTTCTAGGTTGAAGCGTTCGTTTCCAGTAAGAGTTTGAATTTTTAGGTTTCACTCTGTTTTCTCCTATATAGATAGATGTGTTGGGAACTCTAAATGAAACACGGTTTGTGCTAGCTCTTGGAAAATTGACAAAATAAAGTAGTTCTAAGTTCTGTCTCTATGGTTTGTTTCCTCTTGAAGCAGCCCTAAGCGAGACTGCCTAAAGACATTTTCATTGGAAAGGTGTGCCAAGCGTCCAAAAGTACTGGTTTTCTGAAATCTCGGCAAACATTTTTTCACCCAATCTTGATGAGACTTTGTGGTAATGATCAGTTCACTAAGCCCACTTGGCTGCCCAATTTTCACTGTTCTAGGTTGAAGCGTTCGTTTCCAGTAAGAGTTTGAAGTTTTAGGTTTCACTCTGTTTTCTCCTATATAGATAGATGTGTTGGGAACTCTAAATGAAACACGGTTTGTGCTAGCTCTTGGAAAATTGACAAAATAAAGTAGTTCTAAGTTCTGTCTCTATGGTTTGTTTCCTCTTGAAGCAGCCCTAAGCGGAGACTGCCTAAAGACATTTTCATTGGAAAGGTGTGCCAAGCGTCCAAAAGTACTGGTTTTCTGAAATCTCGGCAAACATTTTTTCACCCAATCTTGATGAGACTTTGTGGTAATGATCAGTTCACTAAGCGCACTTGGCTGCCCAATTTTCACTGTTCTAGGTTGAAGCGTTCGTTTCCAGTAAGAGTCTGAATTTTTAGGTTTCACTCTGTTTTCTCCTATATAGATAGATGTGTTGGGAACTCTAAATGAAACACGGTTTGTGTTAACTCTTTGAAAATTGACAAAATAAAGTAGTTCTAAGTTCTGTCTCTATGGTTTGTTTCCTCTTGAAGCAGCCCTAAACGGAGACTGCCTAAAGACATTTTCATTGGAAAGGTGTGCCAAGCGTCCAAAAGTACTGGTTTTCTGAAATCTCGGCAAACATTTTTTCACCCAATCTTGATGAGACTTTGTGGTAATGATCAGTTCACTAAGCCCACTTGGCTGCCCAATTTTCACTCTTCTAGGTTGAAGCGTTCGTTTCCAGTAAGAGTTTGAATTTTTAGGTTTCACTCTGTTTTCTCCTATATAGATAGATGTGTTGGGAACTCTAAATGAAACACGGTTTGTGCTAGCTCTTGGAAAATTGACAAAATAAAGTAGTTCTAAGTTCTGTCTCTATGGTTTGTTTCCTCTTGAATCAGCCCTAAGCGAGACTGCCTAAAGACATTTTCATTGGAAAGGTGTGCCAAGCGTCCAAAAGTACTGGTTTTCTGAAATCTCGGCAAACATTTTTTCACCCAATCTTGATGAGACTTTGTGGTAATGATCAGTTCACTAAGCCCACTTGGCTGCCCAATTTTCACTGTTCTAGGTTGAAGCGTTCGTTTCCAGTAAGAGTCTGAATTTTTAGGTTTCACTCTGTTTTCTCCTATATAGATAGATGTGTTGGGAACTCTAAATGAAACACGGTTTGTGTTAACTGTTTGAAAATTGACAAAATAAAGTAGTTCTAAGTTCTGTCTCTATGGTTTGTTTCCTCTTCAAGCAGCCCTAAGCGAGACTGCCTAAAGACATTTTCATTAAAAAGGTGTGCCAAGCGTCCAAAAGTACTGGTTTTCTGAAATCTCGGCAAACATTTTTTCACCCAATCTTGATGAGACTTTGTGGTAATGATCAGTTCACTAAGCCCACTTGGCTGCCCAATTTTCACTCTTCTAGGTTGAAGCGTTCGTTTCCAGTAAGAGTTTGAATTTTTAGGTTTCACTCTGTTTTCTCCTCTATAGATAGATGTGTTGGGAACTCTAAATGAAACACGGTTTGTGCTAGCTCTTGGAAAATTGACAAAATAATGTAGTTCTAAGTTCTGTCTCTATGGTTTGTTTCCTCTTGAAGCAGCCCTAAGCGAGACTGCCTAAAGACATTTTCATTGGAAAGGTGTGCCAAGCGTCCAAAAGTACTGGTTTTCTGAAATCTCGGCAAACATTTTTTCACCCAATCTTGATGAGACTTTGTGGTAATGATCAGTTCACTAAGCCCACTTGGCTGCCCAATTTTCACTGTTCTAGGTTGAAGCGTTCGTTTCCAGTAAGAGTTTGAATTTTTAGGTTTCACTCTGTTTTCTCCTATATAGATAGATGTTTTGGGAACTCTAAATGAAACACGGTTTGTGCTAACTCTTTGAAAATTGACAAAATAAAGTAGTTCTAAGTTCTGTCTCTATGGTTTCTTTCCTCTTGAAGCAGCCCTAAACGGAGACTGCCTAAAGACATTTTCATTGGAAAGGTGTGCCAAGCGTCCAAAAGTACTGGTTTTCTGAAATCTCGGCAAACATTTTTTCACCCAATCTTGATGAGACTTTGTGGTAATGATCAGTTCACTAAGCCCACTTGGCTGCCCAATTTTCACTCTTCTAGGTTAAAGCGTTCGTTTCCAGTAAGAGTTTGAATTTTTAGGTTTCACTCTGTTTTCTCCTATATAGATAGATGTGTTGGGAACTCTAAATGAAACACGGTTTGTGCTAACTCTTTGAAAATTGACAAAATAAAGTAGTTCTAAGTTCTGTCTCTATGGTTTGTTTCCTCTTGAAGCAGCCCTAAGCGGAGACTGCCTAAAGACATTTTCATTGGAAAGGTGTGCCAAGCGTCCAAAAGTACTGGTTTTCTGAAATCTCGGCAAACATTTTTTCACCCAATCTTGATGAGACTTTGTGGTAATGATCAGTTCACTAAGCCCACTTGGCTGCCCAATTTTCACTCTTCTAGGTTGAAGCGTTCGTTTCCAGTAAGAGTTTGAATTTTTAGGTTTCACTCTGTTTTCTCCTATATAGATAGATGTGTTGGGAACTCTAAATGAAACACGGTTTGTGCTAGCTCTTGGAAAATTGACAAAATAAAGTAGTTCTAAGTTCTGTCTCTATGGTTTGTTTCCTCTTGAAGCAGCCCTAAGCGGAGACTGCCTAAAGACGTTTTCATTGGAAAGGTAGCCAAGCGTCCAAAAGTACTGGTTTTCTGAAATCTCGGCAAACATTTTTTCACCCAATCTTGATGAGACTTTGTGGTAATGATCAGTTCACTAAGCCCACTTGGCTGCCCAATTTTCACTCTTCTAGGTTGAAGCGTTCGTTTCCAGTAAGAGTTTGAATTTTTAGGTTTCACTCTGTTTTCTCCTATATAGATAGATGTGTTGGGAACTCTAAATGAAACACGGTTTGTGCTAGCTCTTGGAAAATTGACAAAATAAAGTAGTTCTAAGTTCTGTCTCTATGGTTTGTTTCCTCTTGAATCAGCCCTAAGCGAGACTGAATAAAGACATTTTCATTGGAAAGGTGTGCCAAGCGTCCAAAAGTACTGGTTTTCTGAAATCTCGGCAAACATTTTTTCACCCAATCTTGATGAGACTTTGTGGTAATGATCAGTTCACTAAGCCCACTTGGCTGCCCAATTTTCACTCTTCTAGGTTGAAGCGTTCGTTTCCAGTAAGAGTCTGAATTTTTAGGTTTCACTCTGTTTTCTCCTATATAGATAGATGTGTTGGGAACTCTAAATGAAACACGGTTTGTGTTAACTCTTTGAAAATTGACAAAATAAAGTAGTTCTAAGTTCTGTCTCTATGGTTTGTTTCCTCTTGAAGCAGCCCTAAGCGAGACTGCCTAAAGACATTTTCATTGGAAAGGTGTGCCAAGCGTCCAAAAGTACTGGTTTTCTGAAATCTCGGCAAACATTTTTTCACCCAATCTTGATGAGACTTTGTGGTAATGATCAGTTCACTAAGCCCACTTGGCTGCCCAATTTTCACTCTTCTAGGTTGAAGCGTTCGTTTCCAGTAAGAGTTTGAATTTTTAGGTTTCACTCTGTTTTCTCCTATATAGATAGATGTGTTGGGAACTCTAAATGAAACACGGTTTGTGCTAGCTCTTGGAAAATTGACAAAATAAAGTAGTTCTAAGTTCTGTCTCTATGGTTTGTTTCCTCTTGAAGCAGCCCTAAGCGAGACTGCCTAAAGACATTTTCATTGGAAAGGTGTGCCAAGCGTCCAAAAGTACTGGTTTTCTGAAATCTCGGCAAACATTTTTTCACCCAATCTTGATGAGACTTTGTGGTAATGATCAGTTCACTAAGCCCACTTGGCTGCCCAATTTTCACTGTTCTAGGTTGAAGCGTTCGTTTCCAGTAAGAGTTTGAAGTTTTAGGTTTCACTCTGTTTTCTCCTATATAGATAGATGTGTTGGGAACTCTAAATGAAACACGGTTTGTGCTAGCTCTTGGAAAATTGACAAAATAAAGTAGTTCTAAGTTCTGTCTCTATGGTTTGTTTCCTCTTGAAGCAGCCCTAAGCGGAGACTGCCTAAAGACATTTTCATTGGAAAGGTGTGCCAAGCGTCCAAAAGTACTGGTTTTCTGAAATCTCGGCAAACATTTTTTCACCCAATCTTGATGAGACTTTGTGGTAATGATCAGTTCACTAAGCGCACTTGGCTGCCCAATTTTCACTGTTCTAGGTTGAAGCGTTCGTTTCCAGTAAGAGTCTGAATTTTTAGGTTTCACTCTGTTTTCTCCTATATAGATAGATGTGTTGGGAACTCTAAATGAAACACGGTTTGTGTTAACTCTTTGAAAATTGACAAAATAAAGTAGTTCTAAGTTCTGTCTCTATGGTTTGTTTCCTCTTGAAGCAGCCCTAAACGGAGACTGCCTAAAGACATTTTCATTGGAAAGGTGTGCCAAGCGTCCAAAAGTACTGGTTTTCTGAAATCTCGGCAAACATTTTTTCACCCAATCTTGATGAGACTTTGTGGTAATGATCAGTTCACTAAGCCCACTTGGCTGCCCAATTTTCACTCTTCTAGGTTGAAGCGTTCGTTTCCAGTAAGAGTTTGAATTTTTAGGTTTCACTCTGTTTTCTCCTATATAGATAGATGTGTTGGGAACTCTAAATGAAACACGGTTTGTGCTAGCTCTTGGAAAATTGACAAAATAAAGTAGTTCTAAGTTCTGTCTCTATGGTTTGTTTCCTCTTGAATCAGCCCTAAGCGAGACTGCCTAAAGACATTTTCATTGGAAAGGTGTGCCAAGCGTCCAAAAGTACTGGTTTTCTGAAATCTCGGCAAACATTTTTTCACCCAATCTTGATGAGACTTTGTGGTAATGATCAGTTCACTAAGCCCACTTGGCTGCCCAATTTTCACTGTTCTAGGTTGAAGCGTTCGTTTCCAGTAAGAGTCTGAATTTTTAGGTTTCACTCTGTTTTCTCCTATATAGATAGATGTGTTGGGAACTCTAAATGAAACACGGTTTGTGTTAACTGTTTGAAAATTGACAAAATAAAGTAGTTCTAAGTTCTGTCTCTATGGTTTGTTTCCTCTTCAAGCAGCCCTAAGCGAGACTGCCTAAAGACATTTTCATTAAAAAGGTGTGCCAAGCGTCCAAAAGTACTGGTTTTCTGAAATCTCGGCAAACATTTTTTCACCCAATCTTGATGAGACTTTGTGGTAATGATCAGTTCACTAAGCCCACTTGGCTGCCCAATTTTCACTCTTCTAGGTTGAAGCGTTCGTTTCCAGTAAGAGTTTGAATTTTTAGGTTTCACTCTGTTTTCTCCTCTATAGATAGATGTGTTGGGAACTCTAAATGAAACACGGTTTGTGCTAGCTCTTGGAAAATTGACAAAATAATGTAGTTCTAAGTTCTGTCTCTATGGTTTGTTTCCTCTTGAAGCAGCCCTAAGCGAGACTGCCTAAAGACATTTTCATTGGAAAGGTGTGCCAAGCGTCCAAAAGTACTGGTTTTCTGAAATCTCGGCAAACATTTTTTCACCCAATCTTGATGAGACTTTGTGGTAATGATCAGTTCACTAAGCCCACTTGGCTGCCCAATTTTCACTGTTCTAGGTTGAAGCGTTCGTTTCCAGTAAGAGTTTGAATTTTTAGGTTTCACTCTGTTTTCTCCTATATAGATAGATGTTTTGGGAACTCTAAATGAAACACGGTTTGTGCTAACTCTTTGAAAATTGACAAAATAAAGTAGTTCTAAGTTCTGTCTCTATGGTTTCTTTCCTCTTGAAGCAGCCCTAAACGGAGACTGCCTAAAGACATTTTCATTGGAAAGGTGTGCCAAGCGTCCAAAAGTACTGGTTTTCTGAAATCTCGGCAAACATTTTTTCACCCAATCTTGATGAGACTTTGTGGTAATGATCAGTTCACTAAGCCCACTTGGCTGCCCAATTTTCACTCTTCTAGGTTAAAGCGTTCGTTTCCAGTAAGAGTTTGAATTTTTAGGTTTCACTCTGTTTTCTCCTATATAGATAGATGTGTTGGGAACTCTAAATGAAACACGGTTTGTGCTAGCTCTTGGAAAATTGACAAAATAAAGTAGTTCTAAGTTCTGTCTCTATGGTTTGTTTCCTCTTGAAGCAGCCCTAAGCGAGACTGCCTAAAGACATTTTCATTGGAAAGGTGTGGCAAGCGTCCAAAAGTACTGGTTTTCTGAAATCTCGGCAAACATTTTTTCACCCAATCTTGATGAGACTTTGTGGTAATGATCAGTTCACTAAGCGCACTTGGCTGCCCAATTTTCACTGTTCTAGGTTGAAGCGTTCGTTTCCAGTAAGAGTTTGAAGTTTTAGGTTTCACTCTGTTTTCTCCTATATAGATAGATGTGTTGGGAACTCTAAATGAAACACGGTTTGTGCTAGCTCTTGGAAAATTGACAAAATAAAGTAGTTCTAAGTTCTGTCTCTATGGTTTGTTTCCTCTTGAATCAGCCCTAAGCGAGACTGCCTAAAGACATTTTCATTGGAAAGGTGTGGCAAGCGTCCAAAAGTACTGGTTTTCTGAAATCTCGGCAAACATTTTTTCACCCAATCTTGATGAGACTTTGTGGTAATGATCAGTTCACTAAGCCCACTTGGCTGCCCAATTTTCACTCTTCTAGGTTGAAGCGTTCGTTTCCAGTAAGAGTCTGAATTTTCAGGTTTCACTCTGTTTTCTCCTATATAGATAGATGTGTTGGGAACTCTAAATGATACACGGTTTGTGTTAACTCTTTGAAAATTGACAAAATAAAGTAGTTCTAAGTTCTGTCTCTATGGTTTGTTTCCTCTTAAAGCAGCCCTAAACGGAGACTGCCTAAAGACATTTTCATTGGAAAGGTGTGCCAAGCGTCCAAAAGTACTGGTTTTCTGAAATCTCGGCAAACATTTTTTCACCCAATCTTGATGAGACTTTGTGGTAATGATCAGTTCACTAAGCCCACTTGGCTGCCCAATTTTCACTGTTCTAGGTTGAAGCGTTCGTTTCCAGTAAGAGTTTGAAGTTTTAGGTTTCACTCTGTTTTCTCCTATATAGATAGATGTGTTGGGAACTCTAAATGAAACACGGTTTGTGCTAGCTCTTGGAAAATTGACAAAATAAAGTAGTTCTAAGTTCTGTCTCTATGGTTTGTTTCCTCTTGAAGCAGCCCTAAGCGGAGACTGCCTAAAGACATTTTCATTGGAAAGGTGTGCCAAGCGTCCAAAAGTACTGGTTTTCTGAAATCTCGGCAAACATTTTTTCACCCAATCTTGATGAGACTTTGTGGTAATGATCAGTTCACTAAGCGCACTTGGCTGCCCCATTTTCACTGTTCTAGGTTGAAGCGTTCGTTTCCAGTAAGAGTCTGAATTTTTAGGTTTCACTCTGTTTTCTCCTATATAGATAGATGTGTTGGGAACTCTAAATGAAACACGGTTTGTGTTAACTCTTTGAAAATTGACAAAATAAAGTAGTTCTAAGTTCTGTCTCTATGGTTTGTTTCCTCTTGAAGCAGCCCTAAACGGAGACTGCCTAAAGACATTTTCATTGGAAAGGTGTGCCAAGCGTCCAAAAGTACTGGTTTTCTGAAATCTCGGCAAACATTTTTTCACCCAATCTTGATGAGACTTTGTGGTAATGATCAGTTCACTAAGCCCACTTGGCTGCCCAATTTTCACTCTTCTAGGTTGAAGCGTTCGTTTCCAGTAAGAGTTTGAATTTTTAGGTTTCACTCTGTTTTCTCCTATATAGATAGATGTGTTGGGAACTCTAAATGAAACACGGTTTGTGCTAGCTCTTGGAAAATTGACAAAATAAAGTAGTTCTAAGTTCTGTCTCTATGGTTTGTTTCCTCTTGAAGCAGCCCTAAGCGGAGACTGCCTAAAGACATTTTCATTGGAAAGGTAGCCAAGCGTCCAAAAGTACTGGTTTTCTGAAATCTCGGCAAACATTTTTTCACCCAATCTTGATGAGACTTTGTGGTAATGATCAGTTCACTAAGCCCACTTGGCTGCCCAATTTTCACTCTTCTAGGTTGAAGCGTTCGTTTCCAGTAAGAGTTTGAATTTTTAGGTTTCACTCTGTTTTCTCCTCTATAGATAGATGTGTTGGGAACTCTAAATGAAACACGGTTTGTGCTAGCTCTTGGAAAATTGACAAAATAAAGTAGTTCTAAGTTCTGTCTCTATGGTTTGTTTCCTCTTGAATCAGCCCTAAGCGAGACTGCCTAAAGACATTTTCATTGGAAAGGTGTGCCAAGCGTCCAAAAGTACTGGTTTTCTGAAATCTCGGCAAACATTTTTTCACCCAATCTTGATGAGACTTTGTGGTAATGATCAGTTCACTAAGCCCACTTGGCTGCCCAATTTTCACTCTTCTAGGTTGAAGCGTTCGTTTCCAGTAAGAGTCTGAATTTTTAGGTTTCACTCTGTTTTCTCCTATATAGATAGATGTGTTGGGAACTCTAAATGAAACACGGTTTGTGTTAACTGTTTGAAAATTGACAAAATAAAGTAGTTCTAAGTTCTGTCTCTATGATTTGTTTCCTCTTGAAGCAGCCCTAAGCGAGACTGCCTAAAGACATTTTCATTGGAAAGGTGTGCCAAGCGTCCAAAAGTACTGGTTTTCTGAAATCTCGGCAAACATTTTTTCACCCAATCTTGATGAGACTTTGTGGTAATGATCAGTTCACTAAGCCCACTTGGCTGCCCAATTTTCACTCTTCTAGGTTGAAGCGTTCGTTTCCAGTAAGAGTTTGAATTTTTAGGTTTCACTCTGTTTTCTCCTCTATAGATAGATGTGTTGGGAACTCTAAATGAAACACGGTTTGTGCTAGCTCTTGGAAAATTGACAAAATAATGTAGTTCTAAGTTCTGTCTCTATGGTTTGTTTCCTCTTGAAGCAGCCCTAAGCGAGACTGCCTAAAGACATTTTCATTGGAAAGGTGTGCCAAGCGTCCAAAAGTACTGGTTTTCTGAAATCTCGGCAAACATTTTTTCACCCAATCTTGATGAGACTTTGTGGTAATGATCAGTTCACTAAGCCCACTTGGCTGCCCAATTTTCACTGTTCTAGGTTGAAGCGTTCGTTTCCAGTAAGAGTTTGAATTTTTAGGTTTCACTCTGTTTTCTCCTATATAGATAGATGTTTTGGGAACTCTAAATGAAACACGGTTTGTGCTAACTCTTTGAAAATTGACAAAATAAAGTAGTTCTAAGTTCTGTCTCTATGGTTTGTTTCCTCTTGAAGCAGCCCTAAACGGAGACTGCCTAAAGACATTTTCATTGGAAAGGTGTGCCAAGCGTCCAAAAGTACTGGTTTTCTGAAATCTCGGCAAACATTTTTTCACCCAATCTTGATGAGACTTTGTGGTAATGATCAGTTCACTAAGCCCACTTGGCTGCCCAATTTTCACTCTTCTAGGTTAAAGCGTTCGTTTCCAGTAAGAGTTTGAATTTTTAGGTTTCACTCTGTTTTCTCCTATATAGATAGATGTGTTGGGAACTCTAAATGAAACACGGTTTGTGCTAGCTCTTGGAAAATTGACAAAATAAAGTAGTTCTAAGTTCTGTCTCTATGGTTTGTTTCCTCTTGAAGCAGCCCTAAGCGAGACTGCCTAAAGACATTTTCATTGGAAAGGTGTGGCAAGCGTCCAAAAGTACTGGTTTTCTGAAATCTGGGCAAACATTTTTTCACCCAATCTTGATGAGACTTTGTGGTAATGATCAGTTCACTAAGCGCACTTGGCTGCCCAATTTTCACTGTTCTAGGTTGAAGCGTTCGTTTCCAGTAAGAGTTTGAAGTTTTAGGTTTCACTCTGTTTTCTCCTATATAGATAGATGTGTTGGGAACTCTAAATGAAACATGGTTTGTGCTAGCTCTTGGAAAATTGACAAAATAAAGTAGTTCTAAGTTCTGTCTCTATGGTTTGTTTCCTCTTGAATCAGCCCTAAGCGAGACTGCCTAAAGACATTTTCATTGGAAAGGTGTGGCAAGCGTCCAAAAGTACTGGTTTTCTGAAATCTCGGCAAACATTTTTTCACCCAATCTTGATGAGACTTTGTGGTAATGATCAGTTCACTAAGCCCACTTGGCTGCCCAATTTTCACTCTTCTAGGTTGAAGCGTTCGTTTCCAGTAAGAGTCTGAATTTTCAGGTTTCACTCTGTTTTCTCCTATATAGATAGATGTGTTGGGAACTCTAAATGATACACGGTTTGTGTTAACTCTTTGAAAATTGACAAAATAAAGTAGTTCTAAGTTCTGTCTCTATGGTTTGTTTCCTCTTAAAGCAGCCCTAAACGGAGACTGCCTAAAGACATTTTCATTGGAAAGGTGTGCCAAGCGTCCAAAAGTACTGGTTTTCTGAAATCTCGGCAAACATTTTTTCACCCAATCTTGATGAGACTTTGTGGTAATGATCAGTTCACTAAGCCCACTTGGCTGCCCAATTTTCACTGTTCTAGGTTGAAGCGTTCGTTTCCAGTAAGAGTTTGAAGTTTTAGGTTTCACTCTGTTTTCTCCTATATAGATAGATGTGTTGGGAACTCTAAATGAAACACGGTTTGTGCTAGCTCTTGGAAAATTGACAAAATAAAGTAGTTCTAAGTTCTGTCTCTATGGTTTGTTTCCTCTTGAAGCAGCCCTAAGCGGAGACTGCCTAAAGACATTTTCATTGGAAAGGTGTGCCAAGCGTCCAAAAGTACTGGTTTTCTGAAATCTCGGCAAACATTTTTTCACCCAATCTTGATGAGACTTTGTGGTAATGATCAGTTCACTAAGCGCACTTGGCTGCCCAATTTTCACTGTTCTAGGTTGAAGCGTTCGTTTCCAGTAAGAGTCTGAATTTTTAGGTTTCACTCTGTTTTCTCCTATATAGATAGATGTGTTGGGAACTCTAAATGAAACACGGTTTGTGTTAACTCTTTGAAAATTGACAAAATAAAGTAGTTCTAAGTTCTGTCTCTATGGTTTGTTTCCTCTTGAAGCAGCCCTAAACGGAGACTGCCTAAAGACATTTCATTGGAAAGGTGTGCCAAGCGTCCCAAAAGTACTGGTTTTCTGAAATCTCGGCAAACATTTTTTCACCCAATCTTGATGAGACTTTGTGGTAATGATCAGTTCACTAAGCCCACTTGGCTGCCCAATTTTCATCTTCTTAGGTTGAAGCGTTCGTTCCAGTAAGAGTTTGAATTTTTAGGTTTCACTCTGTTTTCTCCTATATAGATAGATGTGTTGGGAACTCTAAATGAAACACGGTTTGTGCTAGCTCTTGAAAATTGACAAAATAAAGGTAGTTCTAAGTTCTGTCTCTATGGTTTGTTTCCTCTTGAAGCAGCCCTAAGCGGAGACTGCCTAAAGACATTTTCATTGGAAAGGTAGCCAAGCGTCCAAAAGTACTGGTTTCTGAAATCTCGGCAAACATTTTTCACCCAATCTTGATGAGACTTTGTGGTAATGATCAGTTCACTAAGCCCACTTGGCTGCCCAATTTTCATCTTCCTAGGTTGAAGCGTTCGTTTCCAGTAAGAGTTTGAATTTTTAGGTTTCACTCTGTTTTCTCCTCTATAGATAGATGTGTTGGGAACTCTAAATGAAACACGGTTTGTGCTAGCTCTTGGAAAATTGACAAAATAAAGTAGTTCTAAGTTCTGTCTCTATGGTTTGTTTCCTCTTGAATCAGCCCTAAGCGAGACTGCCTAAAGACATTTTCATTGGAAAGGTGTGCCAAGCGTCCAAAAGTACTGGTTTTCGGAAATCTCGGCAAACATTTTTTCACCCAATCTTGATGAGACTTTGTGGTAATGATCAGTTCACTAAGCCCACTTGGCTGCCCAATTTTCACTGTTCTAGGTTGAAGCGTTCGTTTCCAGTAAGAGTCTGAATTTTTAGGTTTCACTCTGTTTTCTCCTATATAGATAGATGTGTTGGGAACTCTAAATGAAACACGGTTTTTGTGTTAACTCTTTGAAAATTGACAAAATAAAGTAGTTCTAAGTTCTGTCTCTATGGTTTGTTTCCTCTTGAAGCAGCCCTAAGCGAGACTGCCTAAAGACATTTTCATTGGAAAGGTGTGCCAAGCGTCCAAAAGTACTGGTTTTCTGAAATCTCGGCAAACATTTTTTCACCCAATCTTGATGAGACTTTGTGGTAATGATCAGTTCACTAAGCCCACTTGGCTGCCCAATTTTCACTCTTCTAGGTTGAAGCGTTCGTTTCCAGTAAGAGTTTGAATTTTTAGGTTTCACTCTGTTTTCTCCTCTATAGATAGATGTGTTGGGAACTCTAAATGAAACACGGTTTGTGCTAGCTCTTGGAAAATTGACAAATAATGTAGTTCTAAGTTCTGTCTCTATGGTTTGTTTCCTCTTGAAGCAGCCCTAAGCGAGACTGCCTAAAGACATTTTCATTGGAAAGGTGTGCCAAGCGTCCAAAAGTACTGGTTTTCTGAAATCTCGGCAAACATTTTTTCACCCAATCTTGATGAGACTTTGTGGTAATGATCAGTTCACTAAGCCCACTTGGCTGCCCAATTTTCACTGTTCTAGGTTGAAGCGTTCGTTTCCAGTAAGAGTTTGAATTTTTAGGTTTCACTCTGTTTTCTCCTATATAGATAGATGTTTTGGGAACTCTAAATGAAACACGGTTTGTGCTAACTCTTTGAAAATTGACAAAATAAAGTAGTTCTAAGTTCTGTCTCTATGGTTTGTTTCCTCTTGAAGCAGCCCTAAACGGAGACTGCCTAAAGACATTTTCATTGGAAAGGTGTGCCAAGCGTCCAAAAGTACTGGTTTTCTGAAATCTCGGCAAACATTTTTTCACCCAATCTTGATGAGACTTTGTGGTAATGATCAGTTCACTAAGCCCACTTGGCTGCCCAATTTTCACTGTTCTAGGTTGAAGCGTTCGTTTCCAGTAAGAGTTTGAAGTTTTAGGTTTCACTCTGTTTTCTCCTATATAGATAGATGTGTTGGGAACTCTAAATGAAACACGGTTTGTGCTAGCTCTTGGAAAATTGACAAAATAAAGTAGTTCTAAGTTCTGTCTCTATGGTTTGTTTCCTCTTGAATCAGCCCTAAGCGAGACTGCCTAAAGACATTTTCATTGGAAAGGTGTGCCAAGCGTCCAAAAGTACTGGTTTTCTGAAATCTCGGCAAACATTTTTTCACCCAATCTTGATGAGACTTTGTGGTAATGATCAGTTCACTAAGCCCACTTGGCTGCCCAATTTTCACTCTTCTAGGTTGAAGCGTTCGTTTCCAGTAAGAGTCTGAATTTTTAGGTTTCACTCTGTTTTCTCCTATATAGATAGATGTGTTGGGAACTCTAAATGAAACACGGTTTGTGTTAACTCTTTGAAAATTGACAAAATAAAGTAGTTCTAAGTTCTGTCTCTATGGTTTGTTTCCTCTTGAAGCAGCCCTAAGCGAGACTGCCTAAAGACATTTTCATTGGAAAGGTGTGCCAAGCGTCCAAAAGTACTGGTTTTCTGAAATCTCGGCAAACATTTTTTCACCCAATCTTGATGAGACTTTGTGGTAATGATCAGTTCACTAAGCCCACTTGGCTGCCCAATTTTCACTCTTCTAGGTTGAAGCGTTCGTTTCCAGTAAGAGTTTGAATTTTTAGGTTTCACTCTGTTTTCTCCTATATAGATAGATGTGTTGGGAACTCTAAATGAAACACGGTTTGTGCTAGCTCTTGGAAAATTGACAAAATAAAGTAGTTCTAAGTTCTGTCTCTATGGTTTGTTTCCTCTTGAAGCAGCCCTAAGCGGAGACTGCCTAAAGACATTTTCATTGGAAAGGTGTGCCAAGCGTCCAAAAGTACTGGTTTTCTGAAATCTCGGCAAACATTTTTTCACCCAATCTTGATGAGACTTTGTGGTAATGATCAGTTCACTAAGCCCACTTGGCTGCCCAATTTTCACTCTTCTAGGTTGAAGCGTTCGTTTCCAGTAAGAGTTTGAATTTTTAGGATTCACTCTGTTTTCTCTATATAGATAGATGTGTTGGGAACTCTAAATGAAACACGGTTTGTGCTAGCTCTTGGAAAATTGACAAAATAAAGTAGTTCTAACTTCTGTCTCTATGGTTTGTTTCCTCTTGAATCAGCCCTAAGCGAGACTGCCTAAAGACATTTTCATTGGAAAGGTGTGCCAAGCGTCCAAAAGTACTGGTTTTCTGAAATCTCGGCAAACATTTTTTCACCCAATCTTGATGAGACTTTGTGGTAATGATCAGTTCACTAAGCCCACTTGGCTGCCCAATTTTCACTGTTCTAGGTTGAAGCGTTCGTTTCCAGTAAGAGTTTGAAGTTTTAGGTTTCACTCTGTTTTCTCCTATATAGATAGATGTGTTGGGAACTCTAAATGAAACACGGTTTGTGTTAACTCTTTGAAAATTGACAAAATAAAGTAGTTCTAAGTTCTGTCTCTATGGTTTGTTTCCTCTTGAAGCAGCCCTAAGCGAGACTGCCTAAAGACATTTTCATTGGAAAGGTGTGCCAAGCGTCCAAAAGTACTGGTTTTCTGAAATCTCGGCAAACATTTTTTCACCCAATCTTGATGAGACTTTGTGGTAATGATCAGTTCACTAAGCCCACTTGGCTGCCCAATTTTCACTCTTCTAGGTTGAAGCGTTCGTTTCCAGTAAGAGTCTGAATTTTTAGGTTTCACTCTGTTTTCTCCTATATAGATAGATGTGTTGGGAACTCTAAATGAAACACGGTTTGTGTTAACTCTTTGAAAATTGACAAAATAAAGTAGTTCTAAGTTCTGTCTCTATGGTTTGTTTCCTCTTGAAGCAGCCCTAAGCGAGACTGCCTAAAGACATTTTCATTGGAAAGGTGTGCCAAGCGTCCAAAAGTACTGGTTTTCTGAAATCTCGGCAAACATTTTTTCACCCAATCTTGATGAGACTTTGTGGTAATGATCAGTTCACTAAGCCCACTTGGCTGCCCAATTTTCACTCTTCTAGGTTGAAGCGTTCGTTTCCAGTAAGAGTTTGAATTTTTAGGTTTCACTCTGTTTTCTCCTATATAGATAGATGTGTTGGGAACTCTAAATGAAACACGGTTTGTGCTAGCTCTTGGAAAATTGACAAAATAAAGTAGTTCTAAGTTCTGTCTCTATGGTTTGTTTCCTCTTGAAGCAGCCCTAAGCGGAGACTGCCTAAAGACATTTTCATTGGAAAGGTGTGCCAAGCGTCCAAAAGTACTGGTTTTCTGAAATCTCGGCAAACATTTTTTCACCCAATCTTGATGAGACTTTGTGGTAATGATCAGTTCACTAAGCCCACTTGGCTGCCCAATTTTCACTCTTCTAGGTTGAAGCGTTCGTTTCCAGTAAGAGTTTGAATTTTTAGGTTTCACTCTGTTTTCTCCTATATAGATAGATGTGTTGGGAACTCTAAATGAAACACGGTTTGTGCTAGCTCTTGGAAAATTGACAAAATAAAGTAGTTCTAACTTCTGTCTCTATGGTTTGTTTCCTCTTGAATCAGCCCTAAGCGAGACTGCCTAAAGACATTTTCATTGGAAAGGTGTGCCAAGCGTCCAAAAGTACTGGTTTTCTGAAATCTCGGCAAACATTTTTTCACCCAATCTTGATGAGACTTTGTGGTAATGATCAGTTCACTAAGCCCACTTGGCTGCCCAATTTTCACTGTTCTAGGTTGAAGCGTTCGTTTCCAGTAAGAGTTTGAAGTTTTAGGTTTCACTCTGTTTTCTCCTATATAGATAGATGTGTTGGGAACTCTAAATGAAACACGGTTTGTGTTAACTCTTTGAAAATTGACAAAATAAAGTAGTTCTAAGTTCTGTCTCTATGGTTTGTTTCCTCTTGAAGCAGCCCTAAGCGAGACTGCCTAAAGACATTTTCATTGGAAAGGTGTGCCAAGCGTCCAAAAGTACTGGTTTTCTGAAATCTCGGCAAACATTTTTTCACCCAATCTTGATGAGACTTTGTGGTAATGATCAGTTCACTAAGCCCACTTGGCTGCCCAATTTTCACTCTTCTAGGTTGAAGCGTTCGTTTCCAGTAAGAGTCTGAATTTTTAGGTTTCACTCTGTTTTCTCCTATATAGATAGATGTGTTGGGAACTCTAAATGAAACACGGTTTGTGTTAACTCTTTGAAAATTGACAAAATAAAGTAGTTCTAAGTTCTGTCTCTATGGTTTGTTTCCTCTTGAAGCAGCCCTAAGCGAGACTGCCTAAAGACATTTTCATTGGAAAGGTGTGCCAAGCGTCCAAAAGTACTGGTTTTCTGAAATCTCGGCAAACATTTTTTCACCCAATCTTGATGAGACTTTGTGGTAATGATCAGTTCACTAAGCCCACTTGGCTGCCCAATTTTCACTCTTCTAGGTTGAAGCGTTCGTTTCCAGTAAGAGTTTGAATTTTTAGGTTTCACTCTGTTTTCTCCTATATAGATAGATGTGTTGGGAACTCTAAATGAAACACGGTTTGTGCTAGCTCTTGGAAAATTGACAAAATAAAGTAGTTCTAAGTTCTGTCTCTATGGTTTGTTTCCTCTTGAAGCAGCCCTAAGCGAGACTGCCTAAAGACATTTTCATTGGAAAGGTGTGCCAAGCGTCCAAAAGTACTGGTTTTCTGAAATCTCGGCAAACATTTTTTCACCCAATCTTGATGAGACTTTGTGGTAATGATCAGTTCACTAAGCCCACTTGGCTGCCCAATTTTCACTGTTCTAGGTTGAAGCGTTCGTTACCAGTAAGAGTTTGAAGTTTTAGGTTTCACTCTGTTTTCTCCTATATAGATAGATGTGTTGGGAACTCTAAATGAAACACGGTTTGTGCTAGCTCTTGGAAAATTGACAAAATAAAGTAGTTCTAAGTTCTGTCTCTATGGTTTGTTTCCTCTTGAAGCAGCCCTAAGCGGAGACTGCCTAAAGACATTTTCATTGGAAAGGTGTGCCAAGCGTCCAAAAGTACTGGTTTTCTGAAATCTCGGCAAACATTTTTTCACCCAATCTTGATGAGACTTTGTGGTAATGATCAGTTCACTAAGCGCACTTGGCTGCCCAATTTTCACTGTTCTAGGTTGAAGCGTTCGTTTCCAGTAAGAGTCTGAATTTTTAGGTTTCACTCTGTTTTCTCCTATATAGATAGATGTGTTGGGAACTCTAAATGAAACACGGTTTGTGTTAACTCTTTGAAAATTGACAAAATAAAGTAGTTCTAAGTTCTGTCTCTATGGTTTGTTTCCTCTTGAAGCAGCCCTAAACGGAGACTGCCTAAAGACATTTTCATTGGAAAGGTGTGCCAAGCGTCCAAAAGTACTGGTTTTCTGAAATCTCGGCAAACATTTTTTCACCCAATCTTGATGAGACTTTGTGGTAATGATCAGTTCACTAAGCCCACTTGGCTGCCCAATTTTCACTCTTCTAGGTTGAAGCGTTCGTTTCCAGTAAGAGTTTGAATTTTTAGGTTTCACTCTGTTTTCTCCTATATAGATAGATGTGTTGGGAACTCTAAATGAAACACGGTCTGTGCTAGCTCTGGGAAAATTGACAAAATAAAGTAGTTCTAAGTTCTGTCTCTATGGTTTGTTTCCTCTTGAATCAGCCCTAAGCGAGACTGCCTAAAGACATTTTCATTGGAAAGGTGTGCCAAGCGTCCAAAAGTACTGGTTTTCTGAAATCTCGGCAAACATTTTTTCACCCAATCTTGATGAGACTTTGTGGTAATGATCAGTTCACTAAGCCCACTTGGCTGCCCAATTTTCACTGTTCTAGGTTGAAGCGTTCGTTTCCAGTAAGAGTCTGAATTTTTAGGTTTCACTCTGTTTTCTCCTATATAGATAGATGTGTTGGGAACTCTAAATGAAACACGGTTTGTGTTAACTGTTTGAAAATTGACAAAATAAAGTAGTTCTAAGTTCTGTCTCTATGGTTTGTTTCCTCTTGAAGCAGCCCTAAGCGAGACTGCCTAAAGACATTTTCATTGGAAAGGTGTGCCAAGCGTCCAAAAGTACTGGTTTTCTGAAATCTCGGCAAACATTTTTTCACCCAATCTTGATGAGACTTTGTGGTAATGATCAGTTCACTAAGCCCACTTGGCTGCCCAATTTTCACTCTTCTAGGTTGAAGCGTTCGTTTCCAGTAAGAATTTGAATTTTTAGGTTTCACTCTGTTTTCTCCTCTATAGATAGATGTGTTGGGAACTCTAAATGAAACACGGTTTGTGCTAGCTCTTGGAAAATTGACAAAATAATGTAGTTCTAAGTTCTGTCTCTATGGTTTGTTTCCTCTTGAAGCAGCCCTAAGCGAGACTGCCTAAAGACATTTTCATTGGAAAGGTGTGCCAAGCGTCCAAAAGTACTGGTTTTCTGAAATCTCGGCAAACATTTTTTCACCCAATCTTGATGAGACTTTGTGGTAATGATCAGTTCACTAAGCCCACTTGGCTGCCAATTTTCACTGTTCTAGGTTGAAGCGTTCGTTTCCAGTAAGAGTTTGAATTTTTAGGTTTCACTCTGTTTTCTCCTATATAGATAGATGTTTTGGGAACTCTAAATGAAACACGGTTTGTGCTAACTCTTTGAAAATTGACAAAATAAAGTAGTTCTAAGTTCTGTCTCTATGGTTTGTTTCCTCTTGAAGCAGCCCTAAACGGAGACTGCCTAAAGACATTTTCATTGGAAAGGTGTGGCAAGCGTCCAAAAGTACTGGTTTTCTGAAATCTCGGCAAACATTTTTTCACCCAATCTTGATGAGACTTTGTGGTAATGATCAGTTCACTAAGCCCACTTGGCTGCCCAATTTTCACTCTTCTAGGTTGAAGCGTTCGTTTCCAGTAAGAGTTTGAAGTTTTAGGTTTCACTCTGTTTTCTCCTATATAGATAGATGTGTTGGGAACTCTAAATGAAACACGGTTTGTGCTAGCTCTTGGAAAATTGACAAAATAAAGTAGTTCTAAGTTCTGTCTCTATGGTTTGTTTCCTCTTGAAGCAGCCCTAAGCGAGACTGCCTAAAGACATTTTCATTGGAAAGGTGTGGCAAGCGTCCAAAAGTACTGGTTTTCTGAAATCTCGGCAAACATTTTTTCACCCAATCTTGATGAGACTTTGTGGTAATGATCAGTTCACTAAGCGCACTTGGCTGCCCAATTTTCACTGTTCTAGGTTGAAGCGTTCGTTTCCAGTAAGAGTTTGAAGTTTTAGGTTTCACTCTGTTTTCTCCTATATAGATAGATGTGTTGGGAACTCTAAATGAAACACGGTTTGTGCTAGCTCTTGGAAAATTGACAAAATAAAGTAGTTCTAAGTTCTGTCTCTATGGTTTGTTTCCTCTTGAATCAGCCCTAAGCGAGACTGCCTAAAGACATTTTCATTGGAAAGGTGTGCCAAGCGTCCAAAAGTACTGGTTTTCTGAAATCTCGGCAAACATTTTTTCACCCAATCTTGATGAGACTTTGTGGTAATGATCAGTTCACTAAGCCCACTTGGCTGCCCAATTTTCACTCTTCTAGGTTGAAGCGTTCGTTTCCAGTAAGAGTCTGAATTTTTAGGTTTCACTCTGTTTTCTCCTATATAGATAGATGTGTTGGGAACTCTAAATGAAACACGGTTTGTGTTAACTCTTTGAAAATTGACAAAATAAAGTAGTTCTAAGTTCTGTCTCTATGGTTTGTTTCCTCTTGAAGCAGCCCTAAGCGGAGACTGCCTAAAGACATTTTCATTGGAAAGGTGTGCCAAGCGTCCAAAAGTACTGGTTTTCTGAAATCTCGGCAAACATTTTTTCACCCAATCTTGATGAGACTTTGTGGTAATGATCAGTTCACTAAGCCCACTTGGCTGCCCAATTTTCACTCTTCTAGGTTGAAGCGTTCGTTTCCAGTAAGAGTTTGAATTTTTAGGTTTCACTCTGTTTTCTCCTATATAGATAGATGTGTTGGGAACTCTAAATGAAACACGGTTTGTGCTAGCTCTTGGAAAATTGACAAAATAAAGTAGTTCTAACTTCTGTCTCTATGGTTTGTTTCCTCTTGAATCAGCCCTAAGCGAGACTGCCTAAAGACATTTTCATTGGAAAGGTGTGCCAAGCGTCCAAAAGTACTGGTTTTCTGAAATCTCGGCAAACATTTTTTCACCCAATCTTGATGAGACTTTGTGGTAATGATCAGTTCACTAAGCCCACTTGGCTGCCCAATTTTCACTCTTCTAGGTTGAAGCGTTCGTTTCCAGTAAGAGTCTGAATTTTTAGGTTTCACTCTGTTTTCTCCTATATAGATAGATGTGTTGGGAACTCTAAATGAAACACGGTTTGTGTTAACTCTTTGAAAATTGACAAAATAAAGTAGTTCTAAGTTCTGTCTCTATGGTTTGTTTCCTCTTGAAGCAGCCCTAAGCGAGACTGCCTAAAGACATTTTCATTGGAAAGGTGTGCCAAGCGTCCAAAAGTACTGGTTTTCTGAAATCTCGGCAAACATTTTTCACCCAATCTTGATGAGACTTTGTGGTAATGATCAGTTCACTAAGCCCACTTGGCTGCCCAATTTTCACTCTTCTAGGTTGAAGCGTTCGTTTCCAGTAAGAGTTTGAATTTTTAGGTTTCACTCTGTTTTCTCCTATATAGATAGATGTGTTGGGAACTCTAAATGAAACACGGTTTGTGCTAGCTCTTGGAAAATTGACAAAATAAAGTAGTTCTAAGTTCTGTCTCTATGGTTTGTTTCCTCTTGAAGCAGCCCTAAGCGAGACTGCCTAAAGACATTTTCATTGGAAAGGTGTGCCAAGCGTCCAAAAGTACTGGTTTTCTGAAATCTCGGCAAACATTTTTTCACCCAATCTTGATGAGACTTTGTGGTAATGATCAGTTCACTAAGCCCACTTGGCTGCCCAATTTTCACTCTTCTAGGTTGAAGCGTTCGTTTCCAGTAAGAGTTTGAAGTTTTAGGTTTCACTCTGTTTTCTCCTATATAGATAGATGTGTTGGGAACTCTAAATGAAACACGGTTTGTGCTAGCTCTTGGAAAATTGACAAAATAAAGTAGTTCTAAGTTCTGTCTCTATGGTTTGTTTCCTCTTGAAGCAGCCCTAAGCGGAGACTGCCTAAAGACATTTTCATTGGAAAGGTGTGCCAAGCGTCCAAAAGTACTGGTTTTCTGAAATCTCGGCAAACATTTTTTCACCCAATCTTGATGAGACTTTGTGGTAATGATCAGTTCACTAAGCGCACTTGGCTGCCCAATTTTCACTCTTCTAGGTTGAAGCGTTCGTTTCCAGTAAGAGTCTGAATTTTTAGGTTTCACTCTGTTTTCTCCTATATAGATAGATGTGTTGGGAACTCTAAATGAAACACGGTTTGTGTTAACTCTTTGAAAATTGACAAAATAAAGTAGTTCTAAGTTCTGTCTCTATGGTTTGTTTCCTCTTGAAGCAGCCCTAAGCGAGACTGCCTAAAGACATTTTCATTGGAAAGGTGTGCCAAGCGTCCAAAAGTACTGGTTTTCTGAAATCTCGGCAAACATTTTTTCACCCAATCTTGATGAGACTTTGTGGTAATGATCAGTTCACTAAGCCCACTTGGCTGCCCAATTTTCACTGTTCTAGGTTGAAGCGTTCGTTTCCAGTAAGAGTTTGAATTTTTAGGTTTCACTCTGTTTTCTCCTCTATAGATAGATGTGTTGGGAACTCTAAATGAAACACGGTTTGTGCTAGCTCTTGGAAAATTGACAAAATAAAGTAGTTCTAAGTTCTGTCTCTATGGTTTGTTTCCTCTTGAAGCAGCCCTAAGCGAGACTGCCTAAAGACATTTTCATTGGAAAGGTGTGCCAAGCGTCCAAAAGTACTGGTTTTCTGAAATCTCGGCAAACATTTTTTCACCCAATCTTGATGAGACTTTGTGGTAATGATCAGTTCACTAAGCCCACTTGGCTGCCCAATTTTCACTCTTCTAGGTTGAAGCGTTCGTTTCCAGTAAGAGTTTGAATTTTTAGGTTTCACTCTGTTTTCTCCTCTATAGATAGATGTGTTGGGAACTCTAAATGAAACACGGTTTGTGCTAGCTCTTGGAAAATTGACAAAATAAAGTAGTTCTAAGTTCTGTCTCTATGGTTTGTTTCCTCTTGAAGCAGCCCTAAGCGAGACTGCCTAAAGACATTTTCATTGGAAAGGTGTGCCAAGCGTCCAAAAGTACTGGTTTTCTGAAATCTCGGCAAACATTTTTTCACCCAATCTTGATGAGACTTTGTGGTAATGATCAGTTCACTAAGCCCACTTGGCTGCCCAATTTTCACTGTTCTAGGTTGAAGCGTTCGTTTCCAGTAAGAGTTTGAATTTTTAGGTTTCACTCTGTTTTCTCCTATATAGATAGATGTGTTGGGAACTCTAAATGAAACACGGTTTGTGCTAACTCTTGGAAAATTGACAAAATAAAGTAGTTCTAAGTTCTGTCTCTATGGTTTGTTTCCTCTTGAAGCAGCCCTAAACGGAGACTGCCTAAAGACATTTTCATTGGAAAGGTGTGGCAAGCGTCCAAAAGTACTGGTTTTCTGAAATCTCGGCAAACATTTTTTCACCCAATCTTGATGAGACTTTGTGGTAATGATCAGTTCACTAAGCGCACTTGGCTGCCCAATTTTCACTGTTCTAGGTTGAAGCGTTCGTTTCCAGTAAGAGTTTGAATTTTTAGGTTTCACTCTGTTTTCTCCTATATAGATAGATGTGTTGGGAACTCTAAATGAAACACGGTTTGTGCTAGCTCTTGGAAAATTGACAAAATAAAGTAGTTCTAAGTTCTGTCTCTATGGTTTGTTTCCTCTTGAATCAGCCCTAAGCGAGACTGCCTAAAGACATTTTCATTGGAAAGGTGTGGCAAGCGTCCAAAAGTACTGGTTTTCTGAAATCTCGGCAAACATTTTTTCACCCAATCTTGATGAGACTTTGTGGTAATGATCAGTTCACTAAGCGCACTTGGCTGCCCAATTTTCACTGTTCTAGGTTGAAGCGTTCGTTTCCAGTAAGAGTTTGAAGTTTTAGGTTTCACTCTGTTTTCTCCTATATAGATAGATGTGTTGGGAACTCTAAATGAAACACGGTTTGTGCTAGCTCTTGGAAAATTGACAAAATAAAGTAGTTCTAAGTTCTGTCTCTATGGTTTGTTTCCTCTTGAATCAGCCCTAAGCGAGACTGCCTAAAGACATTTTCATTGGAAAGGTGTGCCAAGCGTCCAAAAGTACTGGTTTTCTGAAATCTCGGCAAACATTTTTTCACCCAATCTTGATGAGACTTTGTGGTAATGATCAGTTCACTAAGCCCACTTGGCTGCCCAATTTTCACTCTTCTAGGTTGAAGCGTTCGTTTCCAGTAAGAGTCTGAATTTTTAGGTTTCACTCTGTTTTCTCCTATATAGATAGATGTGTTGGGAACTCTAAATGAAACACGGTTTGTGTTAACTCTTTGAAAATTGACAAAATAAAGTAGTTCTAAGTTCTGTCTCTATGGTTTGTTTCCTCTTGAAGCAGCCCTAAGCGAGACTGCCTAAAGACATTTTCATTGGAAAGGTGTGCCAAGCGTCCAAAAGTACTGGTTTTCTGAAATCTCGGCAAACATTTTTTCACCCAATCTTGATGAGACTTTGTGGTAATGATCAGTTCACTAAGCCCACTTGGCTGCCCAATTTTCACTCTTCTAGGTTGAAGCGTTCGTTTCCAGTAAGAGTTTGAATTTTTAGGTTTCACTCTGTTTTCTCCTATATAGATAGATGTGTTGGGAACTCTAAATGAAACACGGTTTGTGCTAGCTCTTGGAAAATTGACAAAATAAAGTAGTTCTAAGTTCTGTCTCTATGGTTTGTTTCCTCTTGAAGCAGCCCTAAGCGGAGACTGCCTAAAGACATTTTCATTGGAAAGGTGTGCCAAGCGTCCAAAAGTACTGGTTTTCTGAAATCTCGGCAAACATTTTTTCACCCAATCTTGATGAGACTTTGTGGTAATGATCAGTTCACTAAGCCCACTTGGCTGCCCAATTTTCACTCTTCTAGGTTGAAGCGTTCGTTTCCAGTAAGAGTCTGAATTTTTAGGTTTCACTCTGTTTTCTCCTATATAGATAGATGTGTTGGGAACTCTAAATGAAACACGGTTTGTGTTAACTCTTTGAAAATTGACAAAATAAAGTAGTTCTAAGTTCTGTCTCTATGGTTTGTTTCCTCTTGAAGCAGCCCTAAGCGAGACTGCCTAAAGACATTTTCATTGGAAAGGTGTGGCAAGCGTCCAAAAGTACTGGTTTTCTGAAATCTCGGCAAACATTTTTTCACCCAATCTTGATGAGACTTTGTGGTAATGATCAGTTCACTGAGCCCACTTGGCTGCCCAATTTTCACTCTTCTAGGTTGAAGCGTTCGTTTCCAGTAAGAGTTTGAAGTTTTAGGTTTCACTCTGTTTTCTCCTATATAGATAGATGTGTTGGGAACTCTAAATGAAACACGGTTTGTGCTAGCTCTTGGAAAATTGACAAAATAAAGTAGTTCTAAGTTCTGTCTCTATGGTTTGTTTCCTCTTGAAGCAGCCCTAAGCGAGACTGCCTAAAGACATTTTCATTGGAAAGGTGTGGCAAGCGTCCAAAAGTACTGGTTTTCTGAAATCTCGGCAAACATTTTTTCACCCAATCTTGATGAGACTTTGTGGTAATGATCAGTTCACTAAGCCCACTTGGCTGCCCAATTTTCACTCTTCTAGGTTGAAGCGTTCGTTTCCAGTAAGAGTTTGAATTTTTAGGTTTCACTCTGTTTTCTCCTATATAGATAGATGTGTTGGGAACTCTAAATGAAACACGGTTTGTGCTAGCTCTTGGAAAATTGACAAAATAAAGTAGTTCTAGTTCTGTCTCTATGGTTTGTTTCCTCTTGAATCAGCCCTAAGCGAGACTGCCTAAAGACATTTTCATTGGAAAGGTGTGCCAAGCGTCCAAAAGTACTGGTTTTCTGAAATCTCGGCAAACATTTTTTCACCCAATCTTGATGAGACTTTGCGGTAATGATCAGTTCACTAAGCCCACTTGGCTGCCCAATTTTCACTCTTCTAGGTTGAAGCGTTCGTTTCCAGTAAGAGTCTGAATTTTTAGGTTTCACTCTGTTTTCTCCTATATAGATAGATGTGTTGGGAACTCTAAATGAAACACGGTTTGTGTTAACTCTTTGAAAATTGACAAAATAAAGTAGTTCTAAGTTCTGTCTCTATGGTTTGTTTCCTCTTGAAGCAGCCCTAAGCGAGACTGCCTAAAGACATTTTCATTGGAAAGGTGTGCCAAGCGTCCAAAAGTACTGGTTTTCTGAAATCTCGGCAAACATTTTTTTCACCCAATCTTGATGAGACTTTGTGGTAATGATCAGTTCACTAAGCCCACTTGGCTGCCCAATTTTCACTCTTCTAGGTTGAAGCGTTCGTTTCCAGTAAGAGTCTGAATTTTTAGGTTTCACTCTGTTTTCTCCTATATAGATAGATGTGTTGGGAACTCTAAATGAAACACGGTTTGTGCTAGCTCTTGGAAAATTGACAAAATAAAGTAGTTCTAAGTTCTGTCTCTATGGTTTGTTTCCTCTTGAAGCAGCCCTAAGCGAGACTGCCTAAAGACATTTTCATTGGAAAGGTGTGCCAAGCGTCCAAAAGTACTGGTTTTCTGAAATCTCGGCAAACATTTTTTCACCCAATCTTGATGAGACTTTGTGGTAATGATCAGTTCACTAAGCCCACTTGGCTGCCCAATTTTCACTCTTCTAGGTTGAAGCGTTCGTTTCCAGTAAGAGTTTGAAGTTTTAGGTTTCACTCTGTTTTCTCCTATATAGATAGATGTGTTGGGAACTCTAAATGAAACACGGTTTGTGCTAGCTCTTGGAAAATTGACAAAATAAAGTAGTTCTAAGTTCTGTCTCTATGGTTTGTTTCCTCTTGAAGCAGCCCTAAGCGGAGACTGCCTAAAGACATTTTCATTGGAAAGGTGTGCCAAGCGTCCAAAAGTACTGGTTTTCTGAAATCTCGGCAAACATTTTTTCACCCAATCTTGATGAGACTTTGTGGTAATGATCAGTTCACTAAGCGCACTTGGCTGCCCAATTTTCACTGTTCTAGGTTGAAGCGTTCGTTTCCAGTAAGAGTCTGAATTTTTAGGTTTCACTCTGTTTTCTCCTATATAGATAGATGTGTTGGGAACTCTAAATGAAACACGGTTTGTGTTAACTCTTTGAAAATTGACAAAATAAAGTAGTTCTAAGTTCTGTCTCTATGGTTTGTTTCCTCTTGAAGCAGCCCTAAACGGAGACTGCCTA
>NW_027510322.1:0-34743 GCF_048772815.1 Callospermophilus lateralis
AATTTTAGGTTTCACTCTGTTTCCTGCTATATAGATAGATGTGTTTGAAACACTAAATCAAACACGGTTTGTGCTAGCTCCGTGAAACTTGACAAAATGAAGTAGTTCTAAGTTCTATCTCTATGGTTTGTTTCCTCTTGAAGTACCCCATGCAGAGACTGGCGAAAAACACTTTCGTTTGACAGGGGTTGCCAAGCTTCCAAAAAACTACTAGTTTGCTGAAATCTCAGCAAACATTTTTTCACCAAATCTTGATGATACTTGGTGGTAATGATCAGTTCACTAATCCCACTTGGCTGCCCAACTTTCACTCTTCTAGGTTCAAGTGTTCGTTTCCAGTAACAGTTTGAATTTTTAGGTTTCACTCTGTTTTCTTCTATATAGATAGATGTCTTTGAAACTCTAAATCAAACACGGTTTGTGCTAGCTCCGTGAAACTTGACAAAATGAAGTAGTTCTAAGTTCTATCTCTATGGTTTGTTTCCTCTTGAAGTACCCCATGCAGAGACTGGCGAAAAACACTTTCGTTTGAAAGGGGTTGCCAAGCTTCCAAAAAACTATTCGTTTGCTGAAATCTCAGCAAACATTTTTTCACCAAATCTTGATGATACTTGGTGGTAATTATCAGTTCACTAAGCCCACTTGGCTGCCCAACTTTCACTCTTCTAGGTTCAAGCGTTGGTTTCCAGTAACAGTTTGAATTTTTAGGTTTCACTCTGTTTTCTGTTATATAGATAGATGTGTTTGAAACTCTAAATCAAACACGGTTTGTGCTAGTTCCGTGAAACTTGACAAAATGAAGTAGTTCTAAGTTCTATCTCTATGGTTTGTTTCCTCTTGAAGTACCCCATGCAGAGACTGGCGAAGAACACTTTCGTTTGAAAGGGGTTGCCAAGCTTCCAAAAAACTTCTCGTTTGCTGAAATCTCAGCAAACATTTTTTCACCAAATCTTGATGATACTTGGTGGTAATGATCAGTTCACTAAGCCCACTTGGCTGCCCAACTTTCACTCTTCTAGGTTCAAGCGTTCGTTTCCAGTAAAAGTTTGAATTTTTAGGTTTCACTCTGTTTTCTGCTATATAGATAGATGTGTTTGAAACTCTAAATCAAACACGGTTTGTGCTAGCTCCGTGAAACTTGACAAAATGAAGTAGTTCTAAGTTCTATCTCTATGGTTTGTTTCCTCTTGAAGTACCCCATGCAGAGACTGGCGAAAAACACTTTCGTTTTAAAGGGGTTGCCAAGCTTCCAAAAAACTACTAGTTTGCTGAAATCTCAGCAAACATTTTTTCACCAAATCTTGATGATACTTGGTGGTAATGATCAGTTCAATAATCCCACTTGGCTGCCCAGCTTTCACTCTTCTAGGTTCAAGCGTTCCTTTCCAGTAAGAGTTTGAATTTTTAGGTTTCACTCTGTTTTCTGTTATATAGATAGATGTGTTTGAAACTCTAAATCAAACACGGTTTGTGCTAGCTCCTTGAAACTTGACAAAATGAAGTAGTTCTAAGTTCTATCTTTATGGTTTGTTTCCTCTTGAAGTACCCCTTGCAGAGACTGGCGAAAAACACTTTCCTTTGAAAGGGGTTGCCAAGCTTCCAAAAAACTACTAGTTTGCTGAAATCTCAGCAAACATTTTTCACCAAATCTTGATGATACTTGGTGGTAATGATCAGTTCACTTATCCCACTTGGCTGCCCAACTTTCACTCTTCTAGGTTCAAGCGTTCGTTTCCAGTAACAGTTTGAATTTTTAGGTTTCACTCTGTTTTCTGCTATATAGATAGATGTCTTTGAAACTCTAAATCAAACACGGTTTGTGCTAGCTCCGTGAAACTTGACAAAATGAAGAAGTTCTAAGTTCTATCTCTATGGTTTGTTTCCTCTTGAAGTACCCCATGCAGAGACTGGAGAAAAACACTTTCGTTTGAAAGGGGTTGCCAAGCTTCCAAAAAACTTCTCGTTTGCTGAAATCTCAGCAAACATTTTTTCACCAAATCTTGATGATACTTGGTGGTAATGATCAGTTCACTAAGCCCACTTGGCTGCCCAATTTTCACTCTTCTAGGTTCAAGCGTTCGTTTCCAGTAACACTTTGAAATTTTGGGTTTCACTCTGTTTTCTGCTATATAGATAGATGTGTTTGAAACTCTAAATCAAACACGGTTTGTGCTAGCTCCGTGAAACTTGACAAAATGAAGTAGTTCTAAGTTCTATCTCTATGGTTTTTTTCCTCTTGAGGTACCCCATGCAGAGACTGGCGAAAAACACTTTCGTTTGAAAGGGGTTGCCAAGCTTCCAAAAAACTACTAGTTTGCTGAAATCTCAGCAAACATTTTTTCACCAAAACTTGATGATACTTGGTGGTAATGATCAGTTCACTAAGCCCACTTGGCTGCCCAATTTTTACTCTTCTAGGTTCAAGCGTTCGTTTCCAGTAACACTTTGAAATTTTAGGTTTCACTCTGTTTTCTGCTATATAGATAGATGTGTTTGAAACTCTAAATCAAACACGGTTTGTGCTAGCTCCTTGAAACTTGACAAAATGAAGTAGTTGTAAGTTCTATCTCTATGGTTTGTTTCCTCTTGAAGTACCCCATGCAGAGACTGGCGAAAAACACTTTCGTTTGAAAGGGGTTGCCAAGCTTCCAAAAAACTACTAGTTTGCTGAAATCTCAGCAAACATTTTTTCACCAAATCTTGATGATACTTGGTGGTAATGATCAGTTCACTAATCCCACTTGGCTGCCCAATTTTTATTCTTCTAGGTTGAAGCGTTCGTTTCCAGTAACACTTTGAATTTTTAGGTTTCACTCTGTTTTCTCCTACATAGATAGCGGTGTTTGGAATTCTAAATCAAACACGGTTTGTGCTAGCTCCTTGAAACTTGACAAAATGAAGTAGTTCTAAGTTCTATCTCTATGGTTTGTTTCCTCTTGAAGTACCCCATGCAGAGACTGGCGAAGAACACTTTCCTTCGAAAGGGGTTGCCAAGCTTCCAAAAAACTACTCGTTTGCTGAAATCTCAGCAAACATTTTTTCACCAAATCTTGATGATACTTGGTGGTTATGATCAGTTCACAAAGCCCACTTGGCTGCCCAATTTTCACTCTTCTAGGTTCAAGCGTTCGTTTCCAGTAACACTTTGAAATTTTAGGTTTCACTCTGTTTCCTGCTATATAGATAGATGTGTTTGAAACTCTAAATCAAACACGGTTTGTGCTAGCTCCTTGAAACTTGACAAAATGAAGTAGTTCTAAGTTCTATCTCTATGGTTTGTTTCCTCTTGAAGTACCCCATGCAGAGACTGGCGAAAAACACTTTCGTTTGAAAGGGGTTGCCAAGCTTCCAAAAAACTACTAGTTTGCTGAAATCTCAGCAAACATTTTTTCACCAAATCTTGATGATACTTGGTGGTAATGATCAGTTCACTAATCCCACTTGGCTGCCCAACTTTCACTCTTCTAGGTTCAAGCGTTCGTTTCCAGTAACAGTTTGAATTTTTAGGTTTCACTCTGTTTTCTGCTACATAGATAGATGTGTTTGAAACTCTAAATCAAACACGGTTTGTGCTAGCTCCGTGAAACTTGACAAAATGAAGTAGTTCTAAGTTCTATCTCTATGGTTTGTTTCCTCTTGAAGTACCCCATGCAGAGACTGGCGAAGAACACTTTCGTTTGAAAGGGGTTGCCAAGCTTCCAAAAAACTACTCGTTTGCTGAAATCTCAGCAAACATTTTTTCACCAAATCTTGATGATACTTGGTGGTAATGATCAGTTCACTAATCCCACTTGGCTGCCCAACTTTCACTCTTCTAGGTTCAAGCGTTCGTTTCCAGTAACAGTTTGAATTTTTAGGTTTCACTCTGTTTTCTGCTATATAGATAGATGTGTTTGAAACTCTAAATCAAACACGGTTTGTGCTAGCTCCTTGAAACTTGACAAAATGAAGTAGTTCTAAGTTCTATCTCTATGGTTTGTTTCCTCTTGAAGTACCCCATGCAGAGACTTTCGAAAAACACTTTCGTTTGAAAGGGGTTGCCAAGCTTCCAAAAAACTACTCGTTTGCTGAAATCTCAGCAAACATTTTTTCACCAAATCTTGATGATACTTGGTGGTAATGATCAGTTCACTAATCCCACTTGGCTGCCCAACTTTCACTCTTCTAGGTTCAAGCGTTCGTTTCCAGTAACAGTTTGAATTTTTAGGTTTCACTCTGTTTTCTGCTACATAGATAGATGTGTTTGAAACTCTAAATCAAACACGGTTTGTGCTAGCTCCGTGAAACTTGACAAAATGAAGTAGTTCTAAGTTCTATCTCTATGGTTTGTTTCCTCTTGAAGTACCCCATGCAGAGACTGGCGAAGAACACTTTCGTTTGAAAGGGGTTGCCAAGCTTCCAAAAAACTACTCGTTTGCTGAAATCTCAGCAAACATTTTTTCACCAAATCTTGATGATACTTGGTGGAAATGATCAGTTCACTAAGCCCACTTTGCTGCCCAATTTTTAATCTTCTAGGTTCAAGCGTTCGTTTCCAGTAACACTTTGAAATTTTAGGTTTCACTCTGTTTTCTGCTATATAGATAGATGTCTTTGAAACTCTAAATCAAACACGGTTTGTGCTAGCTCCTTGAAACTTGACAAAATGAAGTAGATGTAAGTTCTATCTCTATGGTTTGTTTCCTCTTGAAGTACCCCATGCAGAGACTGGCGAAAAACACTTTCGTTTGAAAGGGGTTGCCAAGCTTCCAAAAAACTACTAGTTTGCTGAAATCTCAGCAAACATTTTTTCACCAAATCTTGATGATACTTGGTGGTAAAGATCAGTTCACTAATCCCACGTGGCTGCCCAATTTTTATTCTTCTAGGTTGAAGCGTTCGTTTCCAGTAACACTTTGAATTTTTAGGTTTCACTCTGTTTTCTCCTACATAGATAGCTGTGTTTGGAATTCTAAATCAAACACGGTTTGTGCTAGCTCCTTGAAACTTGACAAAATGAAGTAGTTCTAAGTTCTATCTCTATGGTTTGTTTCCTCTTGAAGTACCCCATGCAGAGACTGGCGAAGAACACTTTCCTTTGAAAGGGGTTGCCAAGCTTCCAAAAAACTACTCGTTTGCTGAAATCTCAGCAAACATTTTTTCACCAAATCTTGATGATACTTGGTGGTAATGATCAGTTCACTAAGCCCACTTGGTTGCCCAATTTTCACTCTTCTAGGTTCAAGCGTTCGTTTCCAGTAACACTTTGAAATTTTAGGTTTCACTCTGTTTCCTGCTATATAGATAGATGTGTTTGAAACTCTAAATCAAACACGGTTTGTGCTAGCTCCGTGAAACTTGACAAAATGAAGTAGTTCTAAGTTCTATCTCTATGGTTTGTTTCCTCTTGAAGTACCCCATGCAGAGACTGGCGAAAAACACTTTCGTTTGACAGGGGTTGCCAAGCTTCCAAAAAACTACTAGTTTGCTGAAATCTCAGCTAACTTTTTTTCTCCAAATCTTGATGATACTTGGTGGTAATGATCAGTTCACTAATCCCACTTGGCTGCCCAACTTTCACTCTTCTAGGTTCAAGTGTTCGTTTCCAGTAACAGTTTGAATTTTTAGGTTTCACTCTGTTTTCTTCTATATAGATAGATGTCTTTGAAACTCTAAATCAAACACGGTTTGTGCTAGCTCCGTGAAACTTGACAAAATGAAGTAGTTCTAAGTTCTATCTCTATGGTTTGTTTCCTCTTGAAGTACCCCATGCAGAGACTGGCGAAAAACACTTTCGTTTGAAAGGGGTTGCCAAGCTTCCAAAAAACTATTCGTTTGCTGAAATCTCAGCAAACATTTTTTCACCAAATCTTGATGATACTTGGTGGTAATTATCAGTTCACTAAGCCCACTTGGCTGCCCAACTTTCACTCTTCTAGGTTCAAGCGTTGGTTTCCAGTAACAGTTTGAATTTTTAGGTTTCACTCTGTTTTCGTTATATAGATAGATGTGTTTGAAACTCTAAATCAAACACGGTTTGTGCTAGTTCCGTGAAACTTGACAAAATGAAGTAGTTCTAAGTTCTATCTCTATGGTTTGTTTCCTCTTGAAGTACCCCATGCAGAGACTGGCGAAGAACACTTTCGTTTGAAAGGGGTTGCCAAGCTTCCAAAAAACTTCTCGTTTGCTGAAATCTCAGCAAACATTTTTTCACCAAATCTTGATGATACTTGGTGGTAATGATCAGTTCACTAAGCCCACTTGGCTGCCCAACGTTCACTCTTCTAGGTTCAAGCGTTCGTTTCCAGTAAAAGTTTGAATTTTTAGGTTTCACTCTGTTTTCTGCTATATAGATAGATGTGTTTGAAACTCTAAATCAAACACGGTTTGTGCTAGCTCCGTGAAACTTGACAAAATGAAGTAGTTCTAAGTTCTATCTCTATGGTTTGTTTCCTCTTGAAGTACCCCATGCAGAGACTGGCGAAAAACACTTTCGTTTTAAAGGGGTTGCCAAGCTTCCAAAAAACTACTAGTTTGCTGAAATCTCAGCAAACATTTTTTCACCAAATCTTGATGATACTTGGTGGTAATGATCAGTTCAATAATCCCACTTGGCTGCCCAGCTTTCACTCTTCTAGGTTCAAGCGTTCCTTTCCAGTAAGAGTTTGAATTTTTAGGTTTCACTCTGTTTTCTGTTATATAGATAGATGTGTTTGAAACTCTAAATCAAACACGGTTTGTGCTAGCTCCTTGAAACTTGACAAAATGAAGTAGTTCTAAGTTCTATCTTTATGGTTTGTTTCCTCTTGAAGTACCCCTTGCAGAGACTGGCGAAAAACACTTTCCTTTGAAAGGGGTTGCCAAGCTTCCAAAAAACTACTAGTTTGCTGAAATCTCAGCAAACATTTTTCACCAAATCTTGATGATACTTGGTGGTAATGATCAGTTCACTTATCCCACTTGGCTGCCCAACTTTCACTCTTCTAGGTTCAAGCGTTCGTTTCCAGTAACAGTTTGAATTTTTAGGTTTCACTCTGTTTTCTGCTATATAGATAGATATCTTTGAAACTCTAAATCAAACACGGTTTGTGCTAGCTCCGTGAAACTTGACAAAATGAAGAAGTTCTAAGTTCTATCTCTATGGTTTGTTTCCTCTTGAAGTACCCCATGCAGAGACTGGAGAAAAACACTTTCGTTTGAAAGGGGTTGCCAAGCTTCCAAAAACTACTCGTTTGCTGAAATCTCAGCAAACATTTTTTCACCAAATCTTGATGATACTTGGTGGTAATGATCAGTTCACTAAGCCCACTTGGCTGCCCAATTTTCACTCTTCTAGGTTCAAGCGTTCGTTTCCAGTAACACTTTGAAATTTTGGGTTCCACTCTGTTTTCTGCTATATAGATAGATGTGTTTGAAACTCTAAATCAAACACGGTTTGTGCTAGCTCCGTGAAACTTGACAAAATGAAGTAGTTCTAAGTTCTATCTCTATGGTTTTTTTCCTCTTGAGGTACCCCATGCAGAGACTGGCGAAAAACACTTTCGTTTGAAAGGGGTTGCCAAGCTTCCAAAAAACTACTAGTTTGCTGAAATCTCAGCAAACATTTTTTCACCAAAACTTGATGATACTTGGTGGTAATGATCAGTTCACTAAGCCCACTTGGCTGCCCAATTTTTACTCTTCTAGGTTCAAGCGTTCGTTTCCAGTAACACTTTGAAATTTTAGGTTTCACTCTGTTTTCTGCTATATAGATAGATGTGTTTGAAACTCTAAATCAAACACGGTTTGTGCTAGCTCCTTGAAACTTGACAAAATGAAGTAGTTGTAAGTTCTATCTCTATGGTTTGTTTCCTCTTGAAGTACCCCATGCAGAGACTGGCGAAAAACACTTTCGTTTGAAAGGGGTTGCCAAGCTTCCAAAAAACTACTAGTTTGCTGAAATCTCAGCAAACATTTTTTCACCAAATCTTGATGATACTTGGTGGTAATGATCAGTTCACTAATCCACTTGGCCTGCCCAATTTTATTCTTCTAGGTTGAAGCATTCGTTTCCAGTAACAGTTTAAATTTTTAGGTTTCACTCTGTTTTCTCCTACATAGATAGCTGTGTTTGGAATTCTAAATCAAACACGGTTTGTGCTAGCTCCTTGAAACTTGACCATATGAAGTAGTTCTAAGTTCTATCTCTATGGTTTGTTTCCTCTTGAAGTACCCCATGCAGAGACTGGCGAAAAACACTTTCATTTGAAAAGGGTTGCCATGCTTCCAAAAACTACTAGTTTGCTGAAATCTCAGCAAACATTTTTTCACCAAATCTTGATGATACTTGGTGGTAATGATCAGTTCACTAAGCCCACTTGGCTGCCCAACTTTCACTCTTCTAGGTTCAAGCGTTCGTTTCCAGTAACAGTTTGAATTTTTAGGTTTCACTCAGTTTTCTGCTATATAGATAGTTGTCTCGAAACTCTAAATCAAACACGGTGTGTTCTAGCTCCGTGAAACTTGACAAAATGAAGTAGTTCTAAGTTCTATCTCTATGCTTGTTTCCTCTTGAAGTACCCCATGCAGAGACTGGCGAAAAACACTTTTGTTTGAAAGGGGTTGCCAAGCTTCCAAAAAACTACTAGTTTGCTGAAATCTCAGCAAACATTTTTTCACCAAATCTTGATGATACTTGGTGGTAATGATCAGTTCACTAAGCCCACTTGGCTGCCCAACTTTCACTCTTCTAGGTTCAAGCGTTCGTTTCCAGTAACAGTTTGAATTTTTAGGTTTCACTCTGTTTTCTGCTATATAGATAGATGTGTTTGAAACTCTAAATCAAACACGGTTTGTGCTAGCTCCTTGAAACTTGACAAAATGAAGTAGTTCTAAGTTCTATCTCTATGGTTTGTTTCCTCTTGAAGTACCCCATGCAGAGACTGGCGAAGAACACTTTCGTTTGAAAGGGGTTGCCAAGCTTCCAAAAAACTACTGGTTTGCTGAAATCTCAGCAAACATTTTTTCACCAATTCTTGATGATACTTGGTGATAATGATCAATTCACTAAGCCCACTTGGCTGCCCAATTTTCACTCTTCTAGGTTCAAGCGTTCGTTTCCAGTAACACTTTGAATTTTTAGTTTTCACTCTGTTTTCTGCTATATAGATAGATGTGTTTGAAACTCTAAATCAAACACGGTTTGTGCTAGCTCCTTGAAACTTGACAAAATGAAGTAGTTCTAAGTTCTATCTCTATGGTTTGTTTCCTCTTGAAGTACCCCATGGAGAGACTGGCGAAAAACACTTTCGTTTGAAAGGGGTTGCCAAGCTTCCAAAAAACTACTAGTTTGCTGAAATCTCAGCAAACATTTTTTCACCAAATCTTGATGATACTTGGTGGTAATGATCAGTTCACTAATCCCACTTGGCTGCCCAACTTTCACTCTTCTAGGTTCAAGCGTTCGTTTCCAGTAACAGTTTGAATTTTTAGGTTTCACTCTGTTTTCTGTTATATACATAGATGTGTTTGAAACTCTAAATCCAACACGGTTTGTGCTAGCTCCTTGAAACTTGACAAAATGAAGTAGTTCTAAGTTCTATCTCTATGGTTTGTTTCCTCTTGAAGTACCCCATGCAGAGACTGGCGAAGAACACTGTCGTTTGAAAGGGGTTGCCAAGCTTCCAAAAAACTACTAGTTTGCTGAAATCTCAGCAAACATTTTTTCACCAAAACTTGATGATACTTGGTGGTAATGATCAGATCACTAAGCCCACTTGGCAGCCCAATTTTTACTCTTCTAGGTTCAAGCGTTCGTTTCCAGTAACACTTTGAAATTTTATGTTTCACTCTGTTTTCTGCTATATAGATAGATGTCTTTGAAACTCTAAATCAAACACGGTTTGTGCTAGCTCCTTGAAACTTGACAAAATGAAGTAGTTGTTAGTTCTTTCTCTATGGTTTTTTTCCTCTTGAGGTACCCCATGCAGAGACTGGCGAAAAACACTTTCGTTTGAAAGGGGTTGCCAAGCTTTCAAAAAACTACTAGTTTGCTGAAATCTCAGCAAACATTTTTTCACCAAATCTTGATGATACTTGGTGGTAATGATCAGTTCACTAATCCCACTTGGCTGCCCAACTTTCACTCTTCTAGGTTCAAGCGTTCATTTCCAGTAACAGTTTGAATTTTTAGGTTTCACTCTGTTTTCTGCTATATAGATAGATGTGTTTGAAACTCTAAATCAAACTCGGTTTGTGCTAGCTCCGTGAAACTTGACAAAATGAAGTAGTTCTAAGTTCTATCTCTATGGTTTGTTTCCTCTTGAAGTACCCCATGCAGAGACTGGCGAAGAACACTTTCGTTTGAAAGGGGTTGCCAAGCTTCCAAAAAACTACTAGTTTGCTGAAATCTCAGCAAACATTTTTTCACCAAAACTTGATGATACTTGGTGGTAATGATCAGTTCACTAAGCCCACTTGGCTGCCCAATTTTTACTCTTCTAGGTTCAAGCGTTCGTTTCCAGTAACACTTTGAAATTTTAGGTTTCACTCTGTTTTCTGCTATATAGATAGATGTCTTTGAAACTCTAAATCAAACACGGTTTGTGCTAGCTCCTTGAAACTTGACAAAATGAAGTAGTTGTTAGTTCTATCTCTATGGTTTTTTTCCTCTTGAAGTACCCCATGCAGAGACTGGCGAAAAACACTTTCGTTTGAAAGGGGTTGCCAAGCTTCCAAAAAACTACTAGTTTGCTGAAATCTCAGCAAACATTTTTTCACCAAATCTTGATGATACTTGGTGGTAATGATCAGTTCACTAATCCCACTTGGCTGCCCAACTTTCACTCTTCTATTTTCAAGCGTTCGTTTCCAGTAACAGTTTGAATTTTTAGGTTTCACTCTGTTTTCTGCTATGTAGATAGATGTGTTCGAAACTCTAAATCAAACACGGTTTGTACTAGCTCCGTGAAACTTGACAAAATGAACTAGTTCTAAGTCCTATCTCTATGGTTTGTTTCCTCTTGAAGTACCCCTTGCAGAGACTGGCGAAGAACACTTTCGTTTGAAAGGGGTTGCCAAGCTTCCAAAAAACTACTCGTTTGCTGAAATATCAGCAAACATTTTTTCACCAAATCTTGATGATACTTGGTGGTAATGATCAGTTCACTAAGCCCACTTGGCTGCCCAATTTTCACTCTTCTAGGTTCAAGCGTTCATTTTCAGTAACACTTTGAATTTTTAGGTTTCACTCTGTTTTCTGCTATATAGATAGATGTGTTTGAAACTCTAAATCAAACACGGTTTGTGCTAGCTCCTTGAAACTTGACCAAATGAAGTAGTCCTATGTTCAATCTCTATGGTTTGTTTCCTCTTGAAGTACCCCATGCAGAGACTGGCGAAAAACACTTTCGTTTTAAAGGGGTTGAAATGCTTCCAAAAAACTACTAGTTTGCTGAAATCTCAGCAAACATTTTTTCACCAAATCTTGATGATGCTTGGTGGTAATGATCAGTTCACTAATCCACTTGGCTGCCCAACTTTCACTCTTCTAGGTTCAAGCGTTCGTTTCCAGTACCAGTTTGAATTTTTAGGTTTCACTCTGTTTTCTGCTATATAGATAGATGTCTTTGAAACTCTAAATCAAACACGGTTTGTGCTAGCTCCGTGAAACGTGACAAAATGAAGTAGTTCTAAGTTCTATTCTATGGTTTGTTTCCTCTTGAAGTACCCCATGCAGAGACTGGCGAAAAACACTTTCGTTTGAAAGGGTGTGCCAAGCTTCCAAAAAACTACTAGTTTGCTGAAATCTCAGCAAACATTTTTTCACCAAATCTTGATGATGCTTGGTGGTAATGATCAGTTCACTAATCCCACTTGGCTGCCCAACTTTCACTCTTCTAGGTTCAAGCGTTCGTTTCCAGTACCAGTTTGAATTTTAGGTTTCACTCTGTTTTCTGCTATATAGATAGATGTCTTTGAAACTCTAAATCAAACACGGTTTGTGCTAGCTCCGTGAAACGTGACAAAATGAAGTAGTTTAAGTTCTAATCTCTATGGTTTGTTTCCTCTTGAAGTACCCCATGCAGAGACTGGCGAAAAACACTTTCGTTTGAAAGGGGTTGCCAAGTTTCCAAAAAACTACTCGTTTGCTGAAATCTCAGCAAACATTTTTTCACCAAATCTTGATGATTCTTGGTGGTAATGATCAGTTCACTAAGCCCACTTGGCTGCCCAATTTTCACTCTTCTAGGTTCAAGCGTTCGTTTCCAGTAACACTTTGAAATTTTAGTTTCACTCTGTTTTCTGCTATATAGATAGATGTGTTTGAAACTCTAAATCAACACGGTTTGTGCTAGCTCCGTGAAACTTGACAAAATGAAGTAGTTCTAAGTTCTAACTCTATGGTTTGTTTCCTCTTGAAGTACCCCATGCAGAGACTGGCGAAGAACACTTTCGTTTGAAAAGGATTGCCAAGCTTCCAAAATACTTCTCGTTTGCTGAAATCTCAGCAAACAATTTTTCACCAAATCTTGATGATACTTGGTGGTAATGATCAGTTCACTAATCCCACTTGGCTGCCCAACTTTCACTCTTCTAGGTTCAAGCGTTCGTTTCCAGTAACAGTTTGAATTTTTAGGTTTCACTCTGTTTTCTGTTATATAGATAGATGTGTTTGAAACTCTAAATCAAACACGGTTTGTGCTAGCTCCGTGAAACTTGACAAAATGAAGTAGTTCTAAGTTCTATCTCTATGGTTTGTTTCCTCTTGAAGTACCCCATGCAGAGACTGGCGAAGAACACTTTCGTTTGAAAGGGGTTGCCAAGCTTCCAAAAAACCACTAGTTTGCTGAAATCTCAGCAAACATTTTTTCACCAAATCTTGATGATACTTGGTGGTAATGATCAGTTCACTAATCCCACTTGGCTGCCCAATTTTCACTCTTCTAGGTTCAAGCGTTCGTTTCCAGTAACACTTTGAAATTTTAAGTTTCACTCTGTTTTCTGTTATATAGATAGATGTGTTTGAAACTCTAAATCAAACACGGTTTGTGCTAGCTCCGTGAAACTTGACAAAATGAAGTAGTTCTAAGTTCTATCTCTACGGTTTGTTTCCTCTTGAAGTACCCCATGCAGAGACTGGCGAAAAACACTTTCGTTTTAAAGGGGTTGCCAAGCTTCCAAAAAACTACTAGTTTGCTGAAATCTCAGCAAACATTTTTTCAAAAAAACTTGATGATACTTGGTGGTAATGATCAGTTCACTAAGCCGACTTGGCTGCCCAATTTTTACTCTTCTAGGTTCAAGCGTTCGTTTCCAGTAACACTTTGAAATTTTAGGTTTCACTCTGTTTTCTGCTATATAGATAGATGTGTTTGAAACTCTAAATCAAACACGGTTTGTGCTAGCTCCGTGAAACTTGACAAAATGAAGTAGTTCTAAGTTCTATCTCTACGGTTTGTTTCCTCTTGAAGTACCCCATGCAGAGACTGGCGAAAAACACTTTCGTTTGAAAGGGGTTGCCAAGCTTCCAAAAAACTACTAGTTTGCTGAAATCTCAGCAAACATTTTTTCACCAAATCTTGATGATACTTGGTGGTAATGATCAGTTCACTAATCCCACTTGGCTGCCCAACTTTCACTCTTCTAGGTTCAAGCGTTCGTTTCCAGTAACAGTTTGAATTTTTAGGTTTCACTTTGTTTTCTGCTGTATAGATAGATGTGTTTGAAACTCTAAATCAAACACGGTTTGTGCTAGTTCCTTGAAACTTGACAAAATGAAGTAGTTCTAAGTTCTATCTCTATGGTTTGTTTCCTCTTGAAGTACCCCATGCAGAGACTGGCGAAAAACACTTTCGTTTGAAAGGGGTTGCCAAGCTTCCAAAAAACTACTAGTTTGCTGAAATCTCAGCACACATTTTTTCACCAAATCTTGATGATACTTGGTGGTAATGATCAGTTCACTAATCCCACTGTGCTGCCCAACTTTCACTCTTCTAGGTTCAAGCGTTCGTTTCCAGTAACAGTTTGAATTTTTAGGTTTCACTCTGTTTTCTGCTACATAGATAGATATCTTTGAAACTCTAAATCAAACACGGTTTGTGCTAGTTCCGTGAAACTTGACAAAATGAAGTAGTTCTAAGTTGTATCTCTATGGTTTGTTTCCTCTTGAAGTACCCCATGCAGAGTCTGGCGAAAAACACTTTCGTTTGAAAGGGGTTGCCAAGTTTCCAAAAAACTACTCGTTTGCTGAAATCTCAGCAAACATTTTTTCACCAAATCTTGATGATACTTGGTGGTAATGATCAGATCACTAAGCCCACTTGGCTGCCCAATTTTCACTCTTCTAGGTTCAAGCGTTCGTTTCCAGTAACACTTTGAAATTTTAGGTTTCACTCTGTTTTCTGCTATATAGATAGATAGATGTGTTTGAAACTCTAAATCAAACACGGTTTGTGCTAGCTCCGTGAAACTTGACAAAATGAAGTAGTTCTAAGTTCTAACTCTATGGTTTGTTTCCTCTTGAAGTACCCCATGCAGAGACTGGCGAAGAACACTTTCGTTTGAAAGGGATTGCCAAGCTTCCAAAAAACTTCTCGTTTGCTGAAATCTCAGCAAACATTTTTTCAACAAATCTTGATGATACTTGGTGGTAATGATCAGTTCACTAATCCCACTTGGCTGCCCAACTTTCACTCTTCTAGGTTCAAGCGTTCGTTTCCAGTAACAGTTTGAATTTTTAGGTTTCACTCTGTTTTCTGCTATATAGATAGATGTGTTTGAAACTATAAATCAAACACGGTTTGTGCTAGCTCCGTGAAACTTGACAAAATGAAGTAGTTCTAAGTTCTATCTCTATGGTTTGTTTCCTCTTGAAGTACCCCATGCAGAGACTGGCGAAGAACACTTTCGTTTGAAAGGGGTTGCCAAGCTTCCAAAAAACTACTAGTTTGCTGAAATCTCAGCAAACATTTTTTCACCAAATCTTGATGATACTTGGTGGTAATGATCAGTTCACTAATCCCACTTGGCTGCCCAACTTTCACTCTTCTAGGTTCAAGCGTTCGTTTCCAGTAACAGTTTGAATTTTTAGGTTTCACTTTGTTTTCTGCTGTATAGATAGATGTGTTTGAAACTCTAAATCAAACACGGTTTTTGCTAGTTCCTTGAAACTTGACAAAATGAAGTAGTTCTAAGTTCTATCTCTATGGTTTGTTTCCTCTTGAAGTACCCCATGCAGAGACTGGCGAAAAACACTTTCGTTTGAAAGGGGTTGCCAAGCTTCCAAAAAACTACTAGTTTGCTGAAATCTCAGCACACATTTTTTCACCAAATCTTGATGATACTTGGTGGTAATGATCAGTTCACTAATCCCACTGTGCTGCCCAACTTTCACTCTTCTAGGTTCAAGCGTTCGTTTCCAGTAACAGTTTGAATTTTTAGGTTTCACTCTGTTTTCTGCTACATAGATAGATGTCTTTGAAACTCTAAATCAAACACGGTTTGTGCTAGTTCCGTGAAACTTGACAAAATGAAGTAGTTCTAAGTTGTATCTCTATGGTTTGTTTCCTCTTGAAGTACCCCATGCAGAGTCTGGCGAAAAACACTTTCGTTTGAAAGGGGTTGCCAAGTTTCCAAAAAACTACTCGTTTGCTGAAATCTCAGCAAACATTTTTTCACCAAGTCTTGATGATACTTGGTGGTAATGATCAGTTCACTAAGCCCACTTGGCTGCCCAATTTTCACTCTTCTAGGTTCAAGCGTTCGTTTCCAGTAACACTTTGAAATTTTAGGTTTCACTCTGTTTTCTGCTATATAGATAGATGTGTTTGAAACTCTAAATCAAACACGGTTTGTGCTAGCTCCGTGAAACTTGACAAAATGAAGTAGTTCTAAGTTCTAACTCTATGGTTTGTTTCCTCTTGAAGTACCCCATGCAGAGACTGGCGAAGAACACTTTCGTTTGAAAGGGATTGCCAAGCTTCCAAAAAACTTCTCGTTTGCTGAAATCTCAGCAAACATTTTTTCACCAAATCTTGATGATACTTGGTGGTAATGATCAGTTCACTAATCCCACTTGGCTGCCCAACTTTCACTCTTCTAGGTTCAAGCGTTCGTTTCCAGTAACAGTTTGAATTTTTAGGTTTCACTCTGTTTTCTGCTATATAGATAGATGTGTTTGAAACTCTAAATCAAACACGGTTTGTGCTAGCTCCGTGAAACTTGACAAAATGAAGTAGTTCTAAGTTCTATCTCTATGGTTTGTTTCCTCTTGAAGTACCCCATGCAGAGACTGGCGAAGAACACTTTCGTTTGAAAGGGGTTGCCAAGCTTCCAAAAAACTACTCGTTTGCTGAAATCTCAGCAAACATTTTTTCACCAAATCTTGATGATACTTGGTGGTAATGATCAGTTCACTAAGCCCACTTGGCTGCCCAATTTTCACTCTTCTAGGTTCAAGCGTTCATTTCCAGTAACACTTTGAATTTTTAGGTTTCACTCTGTTTTCTGCTATATAGATAGATGTGTTTGAAACTCTAAATCAAACACGGATTGTGCTAGCTCCGTGAAACTTGACAAAATGAAGTAGTTCTAAGTTCTATCTCTATGGTTTGTTTCCTCTTGAAGTACCCCATGCAGAGACTCGCGAAGAACACTGTCGTTTGAAAGGGGTTGCCAAGCTTCCAAAAAAACTACTAGTTTGCTGAAATCTCAGCAAACATTTTTTCACCAAAACTTGATGATACTTCGTGGTAATGATCAGTTCACTAAGCCCACTTGGCAGCCCAATTTTTACTCTTCTAGGTTCAAGCGTTCGTTTCCAGTAACACTTTGAAATTATAAGTTTCACTCTGTTTTCTGCTATATAGATAGATGTCTTTGAAACTCTAAATCAAACACGGTTTGTGCTAGCTCCTTGAAACTTGAGAAAATGAAGTAGTTGTTAGTTCTATCTCTATGGTTTATTTCCTCTTGAGGTACCCCATGCAGAGACTGGCGAAAAACACTTTCGTTTGAAAGGGGTTGCCAAGCTTTCAAAAAACAACTAGTTTGCTGAAATCTCAGCAAACATTTTTTCACCAAATCTTGATGATACTTGGTGGTAATGATCAGTTCACTAATCCCACTTGGCTGCCCAAATTTTATTCTTCTAGGTTGAAGCTTTCGTTTCCAGTAACAGTTTGAATTTTTAGGTTTCACTCTGTTTTCTCCTACATAGATAGCTATGTTTGGAATTCTAAATCAAACACGGTTTGTGCTAGCTCCTTGAAACTTGACCAAATGAAATAGTTCTAAGTTCTATCTCTATGGTTTGTTTCCTCTTGAAGTACCCCATGCAGAGACTGGCGAAAAACACTTTCGTTTGAAAGGGGTTGCCAAGCTTCCAAAAAACTACTAGTTTGCTGAAATCTCAGCAAACATTTTTTCACCAAAACTTGATGATACTTGGTGGTAATGATCAGTTCACTAAGTCCACTTGGCTGCCCTATTTTCACTCTTCTAGGATCAAGCGTTCGTTTCCAGTAACACTTTGAATTTTTAGGTTTCACTCTGTTTTCTGCTATATAGATAGATGTGTTTGAAACTCTAAATCAAACACGGTTTGTGCTAGCTCCTTGAAACTTGACCAAATGAAGTAGTCCTATGTTATATCTCTATGGTTTGTTTCCTCTTGAAGTACCCCATGCAGAGACTGGCGAAAAACACTTTCGTTTTAAAGGGGTTGCCAAGCTTCCAAAAAACTACTAGTTTGCTGAAATCTCAGCAAACATTTTTTCACCAAATCTTGATGATACTTGGTGGTAATGATCAGTTCACTAAGCCCACTTGGCTGCCCAATTTTTACTCTTCTAGGTTTAAGTGTTCGTTTCCAGTAACACGTTGAAATTTTAGGTTTCACTCTGTTTTCTGCTATATAGATAGATGTCTTTGAAACTCTAAATCAAACACGGTTTGTGCTAGCTCCGTGAAACTTGACAAAATGAAGTAGTTCTAAGTTCTATCTCTATGGTTTGTTTCCTCTTGAAGTACCCCATGCAGAGACTGGCGAAGAACACTTTCGTTTGAAAGGGGTTGCCAAGCTTCCAAAAAACTACTAGTTTGCTGAAATCTCAGCAAACATTTTTTCACCAAATCTTGATGATACTTGGTGGTAATGATCAGTTCACTAAGCCCACTTGGCTGCCCAATTTTCACTCTTCTAGGTTCAAGCGTTCGTTTCCAGTAACACTTTGAAATTTTAAGTTTCACTCTGTTTTCTGCTATATAGATAGATGTCTTTGAAACTCTAAATCAAACACGGTTTGTGCTAGCTCCTTGAAACTTGAGAAAATGAAGTAGTTGTTAGTTCTATCTCTATGGTTTATTTCCTCTTGAGGTACCCCATGCAGAGACTGGCGAAAAACACTTTCGTTTGAAAGGGGTTGCCAAGCTTTCAAAAAACTACTAGTTTGCTGAAATCTCAGCAAACATTTTTTCACCAAATCTTGATGATACTTGGTGGTAATGATCAGTTCACTAATCCCACTTGGCTGCCCAAATTTTATTCTTCTAGGGTGAAGCTTTCGTTTCCAGTAACAGTTTGAATTTTTAGGTTTCACTCTGTTTTCTCCTACCTAGATAGCTATGTTTGGAATTCTAAATCAAACACGGTTTGTGCTAGCTCCTTGAAACTTGACCAAATGAAATAGTTCTAAGTTCTATCTCTATGGTTTGTTTCCTCTTGAAGTACCCCATGCAGAGACTGGCGAAAAACACTTTCGTTTGAAAGGGGTTGCCAAGCTTCCAAAAAACTACTAGTTTGCTGAAATCTCAGCAAACATTTTTTCACCAAAACTTGATGATACTTGGTGGTAATGATCAGTTCACTAAGTCCACTTGGCTGCCCTATTTTCACTCTTCTAGGATCAAGCGTTCGTTTCCAGTAACACTTTGAATTTTTAGGTTTTACTCTGTTTTCTGCTATATAGATAGATGTGTTTGAAACTCTAAATCAAACACGGTTTGTGCTAGCTCCTTGAAACTTGACCAAATGAAGTAGTCCTATGTTATATCTCTATGGTTTGTTTTCTCTTGAAGTACCCCATGCAGAGACTGGCGAAAAACACTTTCGTTTTAAAGGGGTTGCCAAGCTTCCAAAAAACTACTAGTTTGCTGAAATCTCAGCAAACATTTTTTCACCAAAACTTGATGATACTTGGTGGTAATGATCAGTTCACTAAGCCCACTTGGCTGACCAATTTTTACTCTTCTAGGTTTAAGCGTTCGTTTCCAGTAACACGTTGAAATTTTAGGTTTCACTCTGTTTTCTGCTATATAGATAGATGTCTTTGAAACTCTAAATCAAACACGGTTTGTGCTAGCTCCTTGAAACTTGACAAAATGAAGTAGTTGTTAGTTCTATCTCTATGGTTTTTTTCCTCTTGAAGTACCCCATGCAGAGACTGGCGAAAAACACTTTCGTTTGAAAGGCGTTGCCAAGCTTCCAAAAAACTACTAGTTTGCTGAAATCTCAGCAAACATTTTTTCACCAAATCTTGATGATACTTGGTGGTGATGATCAGTTCACTAATCCCACTTCGCTGCCCAACTTTCACTCTTCTATTTTCAAGCGTTCGTTTCCAGTAACAGTTTGAATTTTTAGGTTTCACTCTGTTTTCTGCTATATAGATAGATGTGTTTGAAACTCTAAATCAAACACGGTTTGTGCTAGCTCAGTGAAACTTGACAAAATGAAGTAGTTCTAAGTTCTATCTCTATGGTTTGTTTCCTCTTGAAGTACCCCATGCAGAGACTCGCGAAGAACACTGTCGTTTGAAAGGGGTTGCCAAGCTTCCAAAAAAACTACTAGTTTGCTGAAATCTCAGCAAACATTTTTTCACCAAAACTTGATGATACTTCGTGGTAATGATCAGTTCACTAAGCCCACTTGGCAGCCCAATTTTTACTCTTCTAGGTTCAAGCGTTCGTTTCCAGTAACACTTTGAAATTTTAAGTTTCACTCTGTTTTCTGCTATATAGATAGATGTCTTTGAAACTCTAAATCAAACACGGTTTGTGCTAGCTCCTTGAAACTTGAGAAAATGAAGTAGTTGTTAGTTCTATCTCTATGGTTTATTTCCTCTTGAGGTACCCCATGCAGAGACTGGCGAAAAACACTTTCGTTTGAAAGGGGTTGCCAAGCTTTCAAAAAACAACTAGTTTGCTGAAATCTCAGCAAACATTTTTTCACCAAATCTTGATGATACTTGGTGGTAATGATCAGTTCACTAATCCCACTTGGCTGCCCAAATTTTATTCTTCTAGGTTGAAGCTTTCGTTTCCAGTAACAGTTTGAATTTTTAGGTTTCACTCTGTTTTCTCCTACATAGATAGCTATGTTTGGAATTCTAAATCAAACACGGTTTGTGCTAGCTCCTTGAAACTTGACCAAATGAAATAGTTCTAAGTTCTATCTCTATGGTTTGTTTCCACTTGAAGTACCCCATGCAGAGACTGGCGAAAAACACTTTCGTTTGAAAGGGTTTGCCAAGCTTCCAAAAATCTACTAGTTTGCTGAAATCTCAGCAAACATTTTTTCACCAAAACTTGATGATACTTGGTGGTAATGATCAGTTCACTAAGCCCACTTGGCTGCCCAATTTTTACTCTTCTAGGTTTAAGTGTTCGTTTCCAGTAACACGTTGAAATTTTAGGTTTCACTCTGTTTTCTGCTATATAGATAGATGTCTTTGAAACTCTAAATCAAACACGGTTTGTGCTAGCTCCGTGAAACTTGACAAAATGAAGTAGTTCTAAGTTCTATCTCTATGGTTTGTTTCCTCTTGAAGTACCCCATGCAGAGACTGGCGAAGAACACTTTCGTTTGAAAGGGGTTGCCAAGCTTCCAAAAAACTACTAGTTTGCTGAAATCTCAGCAAACATTTTTTCACCAAATCTTGATGATACTTGGTGGTAATGATCAGTTCACTAAGCCCACTTGGCTGCCCAATTTTCACTCTTCTAGGTTCAAGCGTTCGTTTCCAGTAACACTTTGAATTTTTAGGTTTCACTCTGTTTTCTGCTATATAGATAGATGTGTTTGAAACTCTAAATCAAACACGGTTTGTGCTAGCTCCGTGAAACTTGACAAAATGAAGTAGTTCTAAGTTCTATCTCTATGGTTTGTTTCCTCTTCAAGTACCCCATGCAGAGACTCGCGAAGAACACTGTCGTTTGAAAGGGGTTGCCAAGCTTCCAAAAAAACTACTAGTTTGCTGAAATCTCAGCAAACATTTTTTCAGCAAAACTTGATGATACTTCGTGGTAATGATCAGTTCACTAAGCCCACATGGCAGCCCAATTTTTACTCTTCTAGGTTCAAGCGTTCGTTTCCAGTAACACTTTGAAATTTTAAGTTTCACTCTGTTTTCTGCTATATAGATAGATGTCTTTGAAACTCTAAATCAAACACGGTTTGTGCTAGCTCCTTGAAACTTGAGAAAATGAAGTAGTTGTTAGTTCTATCTCTATGGTTTATTTCCTCTTGAGGTACCCCATGCAGAGACTGGCGAAAAACACTTTCGTTTGAAAGGGGTTGCCAAGCTTTCAAAAAACTACTAGTTTGCTGAAATCTCAGCAAACATTTTTTCACCAAATCTTGATGATACTTGGTGGTAATGATCAGTTCACTAATCCCACTTGGCTGCCCAAATTTTATTCTTCTAGGTTGAAGCTTTCGTTTCCAGTAACAGTTTGAATTTTTAGGTTTCACTCTGTTTTCTCCTACATAGATAGCTATGTTTGGAATTCTAAATCAAACACGGTTTGTGCTAGCTCCTTGAAACTTGACCAAATGAAATAGTTCTAAGTTCTATCTCTATGGTTTGTTTCCTCTTGAAGTACCCCATGCAGAGACTGGCGAAAAACACTTTCGTTTGAAAGGGGTTGCCAAGCTTCCAAAAAACTACTAGTTTGCTGAAATCTCAGCAAACATTTTTTCACCAAAACTTGATGATACTTGGTGGTAATGATCAGTTCACTAAGTCCACTTGGCTGCCCTATTTTCACTCTTCTAGGATCAAGCGTTCGTTTCCAGTAACACTTTGAATTTTTAGGTTTCCCTCTGTTTTCTGCTATATAGATAGATGTGTTTGAAACTCTAAATCAAACACGGTTTGTGCTAGCTCCTTGAAACTTGACCAAATGAAGTAGTCCTATGTTATATCTCTATGGTTTGTTTCCTCTTGAAGTACCCCATGCAGAGACTGGCGAAAAACACTTTCGTTTTAAAGGGGTTGCCAAGCTTCCAAAAAACTACTAGTGTGCTGAAATCTCAGCAAACATTTTTTCACCAAAACTTGATGATACTTGGTGGTAATGATCAGTTCACTAAGCCCACTTGGCTGCCCAATTTTTACTCTTCTAGGTTTAAGCGTTCGTTTCCAGTAACACGTTGAAATTTTAGGTTTCACTCTGTTTTCTGCTATATAGATAGATGTCTTTGAAACTCTAAATCAAACACGGTTTGTGCTAGCTCCTTGAAACTTGACAAAATGAAGTAGTTGTTAGTTCTATCTCTATGGTTTTTTTCCTCTTGAAGTACCCCATGCAGAGACTGGCGAAAAACACTTTCGTTTGAAAGGGGTTGCCAAGCTTCCAAAAAACTACTAGTTTGCTGAAATCTCAGCAAACATTTTTTCACCAAATCTTGATGATACTTGGTGGTGATGATCAGTTCACTAATCCCACTTCGCTGCCCAACTTTCACTCTTCTATTTTCAAGCGTTCGTTTCCAGTAACAGTTTGAATTTTTAGGTTTCACTCTGTTTTCTGCTATATAGATAGATGTGTTTGAAACTCTAAATCAAACACGGTTTGTGCTATCTCCGTGAAACTTGACAAAATGAAGTAGTTCTAAGTTCTATCTCTATGGTTTGTTTCCTCTTGAAGTACCCCATGCAGAGACTGGCGAAGAACACTTTCGTTTGAAAGGGGTTGCCAAGCTTCCAAAAAACTTATCGTTTGCTGAAATCTCAGCAAACATTTTTTCACCAAATCTTGATGATACTTGGTGGTAATGATCAGTTCACTAATCCCACTTGGCTGCCCAATTTTTATTCTTCTAGGTTGAAGCATGCGTTTCCAGTAACAGTTTGAATTTTTAGGTTTCACTCTGTTTTCTCCTACATAGATAGCTGTGTTTGGAATTCTAAATCAAACACGGTTTGTGCTAGCTCCTTGAAACTTGACCAAATGAAGTAGTTCTAAGTTCTATCTCTATGGTTTGTTTCCTCTTGAAGTACCCCATGCAGAGACTGGCGAAGAACACTTTCGTTTGAAAGGGGTTGCCAAGCTTCCAAAAAACTACTAGTTTGCTGAAATCTCAGCAAACATTTTTTCACCAAATCTTGATGATACTTGGTGGTAATGATCAGTTCACTAAGCACACTTGGCTGCCCAATTTTCACTCTTCTAGGTTCAAGCGTTCGTTTCCAGTAACACTTTGAATTTTTAGGTTTCACTCTGTTTTCTGCTATATAGATAGATGTGTTTGAAACTCTAAATCAAACACGGTTTGTGCTAGCTCCGTGAAACTTGACAAAATGAAGTAGTTCTAAGTTCTATCTCTATGGTTTGTTTCCTCTTGAAGTACCCCATGCAGAGACTCGCGAAGAACACTGTCGTTTGAAAGGGGTTGCCAAGCTTCCAAAAAAACTACTAGTTTGCTGAAATCTCAGCAAACATTTTTTCAGCAAAACTTGATGATACTTCGTGGTAATGATCAGTTCACTAAGCCCACTTGGCAGCCCAATTTTTACTCTTCTAGGTTCAAGCGTTCGTTTCCAGTAACACTTTGAAATTTTAAGTTTCACTCTGTTTTCTGCTATATAGATAGATGTCTTTGAAACTCTAAATCAAACACGGTTTGTGCTAGCTCCTTGAAACTTGAGAAAATGAAGTAGTTGTTAGTTCTATCTCTATGGTTTATTTCCTCTTGAGGTACCCCATGCAGAGACTGGCGAAAAACACTTTCGTTTGAAAGGGGTTGCCAAGCTTTCAAAAAACTACTAGTTTGCTGAAATCTCAGCAAACATTTTTTCACCAAATCTTGATGATACTTGGTGGTAATGATCAGTTCACTAATCCCACTTGGCTGCCCAAATTTTATTCTTCTAGGTTGAAGCTTTCGTTTCCAGTAACAGTTTGAATTTTTAGGTTTCACTCTGTTTTCTCCTACATAGATAGCTATGTTTGGAATTCTAAATCAAACACGGTTTGTGCTAGCTCCTTGATACTTGACCAAATGAAATAGTTCTAAGTTCTATCTCTATGGTTTGTTTCCTCTTGAAGTACCCCATGCAGAGACTGGCGAAAAACACTTTCGTTTGAAAGGGGTTGCCAAGCTTCCAAAAAACTACTAGTTTGCTGAAATCTCAGCAAACATTTTTTCACCAAAACTTGATGATACTTGGTGGTAATGATCAGTTCACTAAGTCCACTTGGCTGCCCTATTTTCACTCTTCTAGGATCAAGCGTTCGTTTCCAGTAACACTTTGAATTTTTAGGTTTCATTCTGTTTTCTGCTATATAGATAGATGTGTTTGAAACTCTAAATGAAACACGGTTTGTGCTAGCTCCTTGAAACTTGACAAAATGAAGTAGTTGTTAGTTCTATCTCTATGGTTTTTTTCCTCTTGAAGTACCCCATGCAGAGACTGGCGAAAAACACTTTCGTTTGAAAGGGGTTGCCAAGCTTCCAAAAAACTACTAGTTTGCTGAAATCTCAGCAAACATTTTTTCACCAAATCTTGATGATACTTGGTGGTGATGATCAGTTCACTAATCCCACTTCGCTGCCCAACTTTCACTCTTCTATTTTCAAGCGTTCGTTTCCAGTAACAGTTTGAATTTTAGGTTTCACTCTGTTTTCTGCTATATAGATAGATGTGTTTGAAACTCTAAATCAAACACGGTTTGTGCTATCTCCGTGAAACTTGACAAAATGAAGTAGTTCTAAGTTCTATCTCTATGGTTTGTTTCCTCTTGAAGTACCCCATGCAGAGACTGGCGAAGAACACTTTCGTTTGAAAGGGGTTGCCAAGCTTCCAAAAAACTTATCGTTTGCTGAAATCTCAGCAAACATTTTTTCACCAAATCTTGATGATACTTGGTGGTAATGATCAGTTCACTAATCCCACTTGGCTGCCCAATTTTTATTCTTCTAGGTTGAAGCATGCGTTTCCAGTAACAGTTTGAATTTTTAGGTTTCACTCTGTTTTCTCCTACATAGATAGCTGTGTTTGGAATTCTAAATCAAACACGGTTTGTGCTAGCTCCTTGAAACTTGACCAAATGAAGTAGTTCTAAGTTCTATCTCTATGGTTTGTTTCCTCTTGAAGTACCCCATGCAGAGACTGGCGAAGAACACTTTCGTTTGAAAGGGGTTGCCAAGCTTCCAAAAAACTACTAGTTTGCTGAAATCTCAGCAAACATTTTTTCACCAAATCTTGATGATACTTGGTGGTAATGATCAGTTCACTAAGCACACTTGGCTGCCCAATTTTCACTCTTCTAGGTTCAAGCGTTCGTTTCCAGTAACACTTTGAATTTTTAGGTTTCACTCTGTTTTCTGCTATATAGATAGATGTGTTTGAAACTCTAAATCAAACACGGTTTGTGCTAGCTCCGTGAAACTTGACAAAATGAAGTAGTTCTAAGTTCTATCTCTATGGTTTGTTTCCTCTTGAAGTACCCCATGCAGAGACTGGCGAAGAACACGTTCGTTTGAAAGGGGTTGCCAAGCTTCCAAAAAACTACTAGTTTGCTGAAATCTCAGGAAACATTTTTTCACCAAAACTTGATGATACTTGGTGGTAATGATCAGTTCACTAATCCCCACTTGGCTGCCCAACTTTCACTCTTCTAGGTTCAAGCGTTCGTTTCCAGTAACAGTTGAATTTTAGGTTTCACTCTGTTTTCTCCTACATAGATAGCTATGTTTGGAATTCTAAATCAAACACGGTTTGTGCTAGCTCCTTGAAACTTGACCAAATGAAATAGTTCTAAGTTCTATCTCTATGGTTTGTTTCCTCTTGAAGTACCCCATGCAGAGACTGGCGAAAAACACTTTCGTTTGAAAGGGGTTGCCAAGCTTCCAAAAAACTACTAGTTTGCTGAAATCTCAGCAAACATTTTTTCACCAAAACTTGATGATACTTGGTGGTAATGATCAGTTCACTAAGTCCACTTGGCTGCCCTATTTTCACTCTTCTAGGATCAAGCGTTCGTTTCCAGTAACACTTTGAATTTTTAGGTTTCACTCTGTTTTCTGCTATATAGATAGATGTGTTTGAAACTCTAAATCAAACACGGTTTGTGCTAGCTCCTTGAAACTTGACCAAATGAAGTAGTCCTATGTTATATCTCTATGGTTTGTTTCCTCTTGAAGTACCCCATGCAGAGACTGGCGAAAAACACTTTCGTTTTAAAGGGGTTGCCAAGCTTCCAAAAAACTACTAGTTTGCTGAAATCTCAGCAAACATTTTTTCACCAAAACTTGATGATACTTGGTGGTAATGATCAGTTCACTAAGCCCACTTGGCTGCCCAATTTTTACTCTTCTAGGTTTAAGCGTTCGTTTCCAGTAACACGTTGAAATTTTAGGTTTCACTCTGTTTTCTGCTATATAGATAGATGTCTTTGAAACTCTAAATCAAACACGGTTTGTGCTAGCTCCTTGAAACTTGACAAAATGAAGTAGTTGTTAGTTCTATCTCTATGGTTTTTTTCCTCTTGAAGTACCCCATGCAGAGACTGGCGAAAAACACTTTCGTTTGAAAGGGGTTGCCAAGCTTCCAAAAAACTACTAGTTTGCTGAAATCTCAGCAAACATTTTTTCACCAAATCTTGATGATACTTGGTGGTGATGATCAGTTCACTAATCCCACTTCGCTGCCCAACTTTCACTCTTCTATTTTCAAGCGTTCGTTTCCAGTAACAGTTTGAATTTTTAGGTTTCACTCTGTTTTCTGCTATATAGATAGATGTGTTTGAAACTCTAAATCAAACACGGTTTGTGCTATCTCCGTGAAACTTGACAAAATGAAGTAGTTCTAAGTTCTATCTCTATGGTTTGTTTCCTCTTGAAGTACCCCATGCAGAGACTGGCGAAGAACACTTTCGTTTGAAAGGGGTTGCCAAGCTTCCAAAAAACTTATCGTTTGCTGAAATCTCAGCAAACATTTTTTCACCAAATCTTGATGATACTTGGTGGTAATGATCAGTTCACTAATCCCACTTGGCTGCCCAATTTTTATTCTTCTAGGTTGAAGCATGCGTTTCCAGTAACAGTTTGAATTTTTAGGTTTCACTCTGTTTTCTCCTACATAGATAGCTGTGTTTGGAATTCTAAATCAAACACGGTTTGTGCTAGCTCCTTGAAACTTGACCAAATGAAGTAGTTCTAAGTTCTATCTCTATGGTTTGTTTCCTCTTGAAGTACCCCATGCAGAGACTGGCGAAAAACACTTTCATATGAAAGGGGTTGCCAAGCTTCCAAAAAACTACTCGTTTGCTGAAATCTCAGCAAACATTTTTTCACCAAATCTTGATGATACTTGGTGGTAATGATCACTTCACTAAGCACACTTGGCTGCCCAACTTTCACTCTTCTAGGTTCAAGCGTTCGTTTCCAGTAACAGTTTGAATTTTTAGGTTTCACTCTGTTTTCTGCTATATAGATAGATGTGTTTGAAACTCTAAATGAAACACGGTTTGTGCTAGCTCCTTGAAACTTGACAAAATGATGTAGTTCTAAGTTCTATCTCTATTGTTTGTTTCCTCTTGAAGTACCCCATGCAGAGACTGGCGAAAAACACTTTCGTTTGAAAGGGGTTGCCAAGCTTCCAAAAAACTACTAGTTTGCTGAAATCTCAGCAAACATTTTTTCACCAAATCTTGATGATACTTGGTGGTAATGATCAGTTCACTAAGCCCACTTGGCTGCCCAACTTTCACTCTTCTAGGTTCAAGCGTTCGTTTCCAGTAACAGTTTGAATTTTTAGGTTTCACTCTGTTTTCTGCTATATAGATAGATGTGTTTGAAACTCTAAATCAAACACGGTTTGTGCTAGCTCCGTGAAACTTGACAAAATGAAGTAGTTCTAAGTTCTATCTCTATGGTTTGTTTCCTCTTGAAGTACCCCATGCAGAGACTGGCGAAGAATACTTTCGTTTGAAAGGGGTTGCCAAGCTTCCAAAAAACTACTCGTTTGCTGAAATCTCAGCAAACATTTTTTCACCAAATCTTGATGATACTTGGTGGTAATGATCAGTTCACTAAGCCCACTTGGCTGCCCAATTTTCACTCTTCTAGGTTCAAGCGTTCGTTTCCAGTAACACTTTGAAATTTTAGGTTTCACTCTGTTTTCTGCTATATAGATAGATGTGTTTGAAACTCTAAATCAAACACGGTTTGTGCTAGCTCCGTGAAACTTGACAAAATGAAGTAGTTCTAAGTTCTATCTCTATGGTTTGTTTCCTCTTGAAGTACCCCATGCAGAGACTGGCGAAGAACACTTTCGTTTGAAAGGGGTTGCCAAGCTTCCAAAAAACTTATCGTTTGCTGAAATCTCAGCAAACATTTTTTCACCAAATCTTTATGATACTTGGTGGTAATGATCAGTTCACTAAGCCCACTTGGCTGCCCAATTTTCACTCTTCTAGGTTCAAGCGTTCGTTTCCAGTAACACTTTGAATTTTTAGGTTTCACTCTGTTTTCTGTTATATAGATAGATGTGTTTGAAACTCTAAATCAAACACGGTTTGTGCTAGCTCCTTGAAACTTGACAAAATGAAGTACTTCTAAGTTCTATCTCTATGGTTTGTTTCCTCTTGAAGTACCCCATGCAGAGACTGGCGAAAAACACTTTCGTTTGAAAGGGGTTGCCAAGTTTCCAAAAAACTACTAGTTTGATGAAATCTCAGCAAACATTTTTTCACCAAATCTTGATGATACTTGGTGGTAATGATCAGTTCACTAATCCCACTTGGCTGCCCAACTTTCACTCTTCTAGGTTCACGCGTTCGTTTCCAGTAACAGTTTGAATTTTTAGTTTTCACTCTGTTTTCTGTTATATAGATAGATGTGTTTGAAACTTTAAATCAAACACGGTTTGTGCTAGCTCCGTGAAACTTGACAAAATGAAGTAGTTCTAAGTTCTATCTCTATGGTTTGTTTCCTCTTGAAGTACCTCATGCAGAGACTGGCGAAAAACACTTTCGTTTGAACGGGGTTGCCAAGCTTCCAAAAAACTACTCGTTTGCTGAAATCTCAGCAAACATTTTTTCACCAACGCTTGATGATACTTGGTGGTAATGATCAGTTCACTAAGCCCACTTGGCAGCCCAATTTTCACTCTTCTAGGTTCAAGCGTTCGTTTCCAGTAACACTTTGAAATTTTAGGTTTCACTCTGTTTTCTGCTATATAGATAGATGTGTTTGAAACTCTAAATCAAACACGGTTTGTGCTAGCTCTCTGAAACTTGACAAAATGAAGTAGTTCTAAGTTCTATCTCTATGGTTTGTTTCCTCTTGAAGTACCCCATGCAGAGACTGGCGAAAAACACTTTCGTTTAAAACGGGTTGCCAAGCTTCCAAAAAACTTCTCATTTGCTGAAATCTCAGCAAACATTTTTTCACCAAATCTTGATGATACTTGGTGGTAATGATCAGTTCACTAAGCCCACTTGGCTGCCCAATTTTCACTCTTCTAGGTTCAAGCGTTCGTTTCCAGTAACACTTTGAATTTTTAGGTTTCACTCTGTTTTCTGTTATATAGATAGATGTGTTTGAAACTCTAAATCAAACACGGTTTGTGCTAGCTCCGTGAAACTTGACAAAATGAAGTAGTTCTAAGTTCTGTCTCTATGGTTTGTTTCCTCTTGAAGTACCCCATGCAGAGACTGGCGAAGAACACTTTCGTTTGAAAGGGGTTGCCAAGCTTCCAAAAAACTTCTCGTTTGCTGAAATCTCAGGAAACATTTTTTCACCAAATCTTGATGATACTTGGTGGTAATGATCAGTTCACTAATCCCACTTGGCTGCCCAATTTTTATTCTTCTAGGTTGAAGCATGCGTTTCCAGTAACAGTTTGAATTTTTAGGTTTCACTCTGTTTTCTCCTACATAGATAGCTGTGTTTGGAATTCTAAATCAAACACGGTTTGTGCTAGCTCCTTGAAACTTGACCAAATGAAGTAGTTCTAAGTTCTATCTCTATGGTTTGTTTCCTCTTGAAGTACCCCATGCAGAGACTGGCGAAAAACACTTTCATTTGAAAGGGGTTGCCAAGCTTCCAAAAAACTACTAGTTTGCTGAAATCTCAGCAAACATTTTTTCACCAAATCTTGATGATACTTGGTGGTAATGATCAGTTCACTAAGCCCACTTGGCTGCCCAACTTTCACTCTTCTAGGTTCAAGCGTTCGTTTCCAGTAACAGTTTGAATTTTTAGGTTTCACTCTGTTTTCTGCTATATAGATAGATGTGTTTGAAACTCTAAATCAAACACGGTTTGTGCTAGCTCCGTGAAACTTGACAAAATGAAGTAGTTCTAAGTTCTATCTCTATGGTTTGTTTCCTCTTGAAGTACCCCATGCAGAGACTGGCGAAGAACACGTTCGTTTGAAAGGGGTTGCCAAGCTTCCAAAAAACTACTAGTTTGCTGAAATCTCAGGAAACATTTTTTCACCAAATCTTGATGATACTTGCTGGTAATGATCAGTTCACTAATCCCACTTGGCTGCCAAACTTTCACTCTTCTAGGTTCAAGCGTTCGTTTCCAGTAACAGTTTGAATTTTTAGGTTTCACTCTGTTTTCTGTTATATAGATAGATGTGTTTGAAACTCTAAATCAAACACGGTTTGTGCTAGCTCTCTGAAACTTGACAAAATGAAGTAGTTCTAAGTTCTATCTCTATGGTTTGTTTCCTCTTGAAGTACCCCATGCAGAGACTGGCGAAAAACACTTTCGTTTAAAAGGGGTTGCCAAGCTTCCAAAAAACTTCTCGTTTGCTGAAATCTCAGCAAACATTTTTTCACCAAATCTTGATGATACTTGGTGGTAATGATCAGTTCACTAAGCCCACTTGGCTGCCCAATTTTCACTCTTCTAGGTTCAAGGGTTCGTTTCCAGTAACACTTTGAATTTTTAGGTTTCACTCTGTTTTCTGTTATATAGATAGATGTGTTTGCAACTCTAAATCAAACACGGTTTGTGCTAGCTCCGTGAAACTTGACAAAATGAAGTAGTTCTAAGTTCTGTCTCTATGGTTTGTTTCCTCTTGAAGTACCCCATGCAGAGACTGGCGAAGAACACTTTCGTTTGAAAGGGGTTGCCAAGCTTCCAAAAAACTTCTCGTTTGCTGAAATCTCAGGAAACATTTTTTCACCAAATCTTGATGATACTTGGTGGTAATGATCAGTTCACTAATCCCACTTGGCTGCCCAATTTTTATTCTTCTAGGTTGAAGCATGCGTTTCCAGTAACAGTTTGAATTTTTAGGTTTCACTCTGTTTTCTCCTACATAGATAGCTGTGTTTGGAATTCTAAATCAAACACGGTTTGTGCTAGCTCCTTGAAACTTGACCAAATGAAGTAGTTCTAAGTTCTATCTCTATGGTTTGTTTCCTCTTGAAGTACCCCATGCAGAGACTGGCGAAAAACACTTTCATTTGAAAGGGTTTGCCAAGCTTCCAAAAAACTACTAGTTTGCTGAAATCTCAGCAAACATTTTTTCACCAAATCTTGATGATACTTGGTGGTAATGATCAGTTCACTAAGCCCACTTGGCTGCCCAACTTTCACTCTTCTAGGTTCAAGCGTTAGTTTCCAGTAACAGTTTGAATTTTTAGGTTTCACTCTGTTTTCTGCTATATAGATAGATGTGTTTGAAACTCTAAATCAAACACGGTTTGTGCTACCTCCGTGAAACTTGACAAAATGAAGTAGTTCTAAGTTCTATCTCTATGGTTTGTTTCCTCTTGAAGTACCCCATGCAGAGACTGGCGAAGAACACGTTCGTTTGAAAGGGGTTGCCAAGCTTCCAAAAAACTACTAGTTTGCTGAAATCTCAGGAAACATTTTTTCACCAAATCTTGATGATACTTGCTGGTAATGATCAGTTCACTAATCCCACTTGGCTGCCCAACTTTCACTCTTCTAGGTTCAAGCGTTCGTTTCCAGTAACAGTTTGAATTTTTAGGTTTCACTCTGTTTTCTGTTATATAGATAGATGTGTTTGAAACTCTAAATCAAACACGGTTTGTGCTAGCTCCTTGAAACTTGACAAAATGAAGTAATTCTAAGTTCTATCTCTATGGTTTGTTTCCTCTTGAAGTACCCCATGCAGAGACTGGCGAAAAACACTTTCGTTTGAAAGGGGTTGCCAAGCTTCCAAAAAACTACTAGTTTGCTGAAATCTCAGCAAACATTTTTTCACCAAATCTTGATGATACTTGGTGGTAATGATCAGTTCACTAATCCCACTTGGCTGCCCAACTTTCACTCTTCTAGGTTCAAGCGTTCGTTTCCAGTAACAGTTTGAATTTTTAGGTTTCACTATGTTTTCTGCTATATAGATAGATGTCTTTGAAACTCTAAATCAAACACGGTTTTTGCTAGCTCCGTGAAACTTGATTAAATGAAGTAGTTCTAAGTTCTATCTCTATGGTTTGTTTCCTCTTGAAGTACCCCATGCAGAGACTGGCGAAGAACACTTTCGTTTGAAAGGGGTTGCCAAGCTTCCAAAAAACTACTCGTTTGCGGAAATCTCAGCAAACATTTTTTCACCAAATCTTGATGATACTTGGTGGTAATGATCAGTTCACTAAGCCCACTTGGCTGCCCAATTTTCACTCTTCTAGGTTCAAGCGTTCGTTTCCAGTAACACTTTGAAATTTTAGGTTTCACTCTGTTTTCTGCTATATAGATAGATGTGTTTGAAACTCTAAATCAAACACGGTTTGTGCTAGCTCCGTGAAACTTGACAAAATGAAGTAGTTCTAAGTTCTATCTCTATGGTTTGTTTCCTCTTGAAGTACCCCATGCAGAGACTGGCGAAGAACACTTTTGTTTGAAAGGGGTTGCCAAGCTTACAAAAAAATTATCGTTTGCTGAAATCTCAGCAAACATTTTTTCACCAAATCTTTATGATACTTGGTGGTAATGATCAGTTCACTAAGCCCACATGGCTGCCCAATTTTCACTCTTCTAGGTTCAAGCTTTCGTTTCCAGTAACACTTTGAATTTTTAGGTTTCACTCTGTTTTCTGTTATATAGATAGATGTGTTTGAAACTCTAAATCAAACACGGTTTGTGCTAGCTCCTTGAAACTTGACAAAATGAAGTAGTTCTAAGTTCTATCTCTATGGTTTGTTTCCTCTTGAAGTAGCCCATGCAGAGACTGGCGAAAAACACTTTCGTTTGAAAGGGGTTGCCAAGCTTCCAAAAAACTACTAGTTTGCTGAAATCTCAGCAAACATTTTTTCACCAAATCTTGATGATACTTGGTGGTAATGATCAGTTCACTAAGCCCACTTGGCTGCCCAACTTTCACTCTTCTAGGTTCAAGCGTTCGTTTCCAGTAACACTTTGAATTTTTAGGTTTCACTCTGTTTTCTGTTATATAGATAGATGTGTTTGAAACTCTAAATCAAACACGGTTTGTGCTAGCTCCTTGAAACTTGACAAAATGAAGTAGTTCTAAGTTCTATCTCTATGGTTTGTTTCCTCTTGATGTACCCCATACAGAGACTGGCGAAAAACACTTTCGTTTGAAAGGGGTTGCCAAGCTTCCAAAAAACTACTAGTTTGCTGAAATCTCAGCAAACATTTTTTCACCAAATCTTGATGATACTTGGTGGTAATGATCAGTTCACTAAGCCCACTTGGCTGCCCAATTTTCACTCTTCTAGGTTCAAGCGTTCGTTTCCAGTAACACTTTGAATTTTTAGGTTTCACTCTGTTTTCTGCTATATAGATAGATGTCTTTGAAACTCTAAATCAAACACGGTTTGTGCTAGCTCCTTGAAACTTGACCAAATGAAATAGTCCTATGTTCTATCTCTACGGTTTGTTTCCTCTTGAAGTACCCCATGCAGAGACTGGCGAAAAACACTTTCGTTTTAAAGGGGTTGCCAAGCTTCCAAAAAACTACTAGTTTGCTGAAATCTCAGCAAACATTTTTTCACCAAAACTTGATGATACTTGGTGGTAATGATCAGTTCACTAAGCCCACTTGGCTGCCCAATTTTATTCTTCTAGGTTCAAGCGTTCGTTTCCAGTAACACTTTGAAATTTTAGGTTTCACTCTGTTTTCTGCTATATAGATAGATGTCTTTGAAACTCTAAATCAAACACGGTTTGTGCTAGCTCCGTGAAACTTGACAAAATGAAGTAGTTCTAAGTTCTATCTCTATGGTTTGTTTCCTCTTGAAGTACCCCATGCAGAGACTGGCGAAAAACACTTTCGTTTGAAAGGGGTTGCCAGGCTTCCAAAAAACTACTAGTTTGCTGAAATCTCAGCAAACATTTTTTCACCAAATCTTGATGATACTTGGTGGTAATGATCAGTTCACTAATCCCACTTGGCTGCCCAACTTTCACTCTTCTAGGTTCAAGCGTTCGTTTCCAGTAACAGTTTGAATTTTTAGGTTTCACTCTGTTTTCTGCTATATAGATAGATGTGTTTGAAACTCTAAATCAAACACGGTTTGTGCTAGCTCCTTGAAACTTGACAAAATGAA
>NW_027510323.1:0-34740 GCF_048772815.1 Callospermophilus lateralis
AGGAAGGGACTGTGGAAAAGCACTTCCATTGAAAGGGGTTGACAAGCTTCCAAGAAATTACGGGTTTCCGAAATACCAGCAAATATTTTTTCACCCCATCTTGATGATATTTGGTGGTAATGACAAGGACACAAATCCCACTTGGCTCACCAAATTTTGTTCTTCTAGGATGAAGCGTTCTTTTAGAGTAGCATTTTATATTTTTAGGTTTCCCTCTGTTCTCTAATATATAGATAGATGAATTAGGAACTCTAAATCCAACATGGTTTGTAGTAGCTCTTTGAAACTTGACAAAATAAAGGAGTACTCAGTTTTGTCCCTATGATTTGTTTCCTCTTCATGTAGCCCTAAGCAGAGACTGTGGAAAAGCACTTTCATTGAAAGGGTTTGCCAAGCTCCCAAAAATTACGGGTTTCCGAAATACCAGCAAATATTTTTTCACCCAATCTTGGTGATACGTGGTGGTAATGACAAGTACACAAATCCCACTTGGCTCACCAAATATTGTTCTTCTAGGTTGAAGCGGTTCGTTACAAGAGCAGTTTTTATTTTTAGGTTTCATCTGTTCTCTCCTATATAGGTAGAATGAATTTGGAACTCTAAATCCAAAAGGGTTTTTAGTAGCTCTGTGAAACTTGACAAAACAAAGGAGTTCTCATTTTGTCTACATGGTTTGTTTCCTCTTCAAGAAGCCCTAGGCACAGACTGTGGAAAAGCACTTTCATTGAGAGGGGTTGCCAATCTTCTAAGAAATCACGAGTTTCCGAAATACCAGCAAATATTTTTTCAGCCAATCTTGATGATACTTGGTGGTAATGATCAGGTGAGGACACAAATCCCACTTGGCTCACCAAATTGTGTTCTTCTAGCTTGAAGCGTTCGTCTACAGTAGTAGTTTTTATGTTTAGGTTTCCCTCTGTTCTCTCTATATAGATAGATAGATGAATTTGAAACTCTAAATCCAACATGGTTTGTAGTAGCTCTTTGAAACTTGACAAAATAAAGTAGTTCTCAGTTTTGTCTCTTTGATTTGTTTCCTCTTCAAGTAGCCCTAAGCAGAGACTGTGGAAAAGCACTTTCATTGAAAGGGGTTGCCAAGCTTCCAAGAAATTATGAGATTCCGAAATAGCAGCAAATACTTTTCACCCAATCTGGATGATACGTGGTGGTAATGACAAGTACACAAATCCCACTTGGCTCACCAAATTTTGTTCTTCTATGGTGAAGCGTTGTTTACAGTATCAGTTTTTATTTTTAGGTTTCCTCTGTTCTCTCCTATATAGATAGATGAATTTGGAACTCTAAATCTGACATGGTTTGTAGTAGCTCTTTGAAACTTGACAAAATAAAGGAGTTCTCAGATTTGCCTCTATGGTTTGTTTCCTTATCAAGTTGCCCTAGGCACAGACATTGGAAAAGCACTTTCATTGAAATAGTTTTCCAATCTTCTAAGAAATAACAAATTTCCGAAATAACCGGAAAATATTTTTTCACCCAATCTTGATGATACGTGGTGGTAATGATCAGTACAAAAATCCCACTTGGCTCACCAAATTGTGTTTTTCTAGGTTGAAGCGTTCGTCTACATTAGCAGTTTTTATATGTAGGTTTCACTCTGTTCTCTCCTATATTGATAGATGAATTTGGAACTCTAAATCCACCAAATTTTGTGCTGCTAGGTTGAAGCATTCGTTTATATAGCAGTTTTTATTTTTAGGTTTTACTCTGTTCTCTCATATATTGATAGATGAATTTGGAACTCTAAATCCAACATGGTTTGTAGTAGACCTTTGAAACTTGACAAAATAAAAGAGTTCTCAGTTTTGTCCGTATGGTTTTTTTTCCTCTTCAATTAGCCCTTGGCACAGACTGTGGAAAAGCACTTTCATTGAGAGGGGTTGCCAAGCTACTAAGAAATATCCAGTTTCCGAAATACCAGCAAATATTTTTTCACCCAATCTTGATAACATGTAGTCTTAATGATCAGTACACAAATCCCACTTGGCTCACCAAATTGTGTTCTTCTAGGTTGAAGCGTTTGTTCTAATTAGCAGTTTTTATATTTAGGTTTCACTCTGTTCTCTATATATAGATAGATGAATTTGGAACTCTAAATCCAACATGGTTTGTAGTAGCTCTTTGAAACTTGACAGAATAAAGTTGTTCTCAGTTTTGTCTCTATGGTTTGTTTCCTCTTCAAGTAGCCCTAGGCACAGACTGTGGAAAAGCACTTTCATTGAGAGGGGTTGCCAAGCTACTAAGAAATAACGAGTTTCCGAAATACCTGCAAATATTTTTTCACCCAATCTTGTTGATACTTCGTGGCAATGATCAGTACAAAAATCCCACTTGGTCAAAAAATTTTGTTCTTCTAGGTTTAAGCGTTCGTCTAAAGTAGCAGTTTTTATATTTAAGTTTCCCTCTGTTCTCTTCTGTATAGATAGATGAATTTGGAACTCTAAATCCAACATGGTTTGTAGTAGCTCTTTGAAACTTTACAAAAAAATTAGTTCTCACTTTTGTCTCTATGGTTTGTTTCCTCTTCATATAGCCCTAAGCAGAGACTGTGGAAAACCACTTTCATGGAAATGGTTTGCATAGCTTCCAAGAAATTACGAATTTCCGAAATACCAGCAAATATTTTTTACCCACACTGGATGATACATGGTGGTAATGACAAGTACACAAATTCCACTTGGCTCACCAAATTTTGTTCTTGTAGGGTGAAGCGTTCGTTTACAGTAGCAGTTTTTATTTTTAGGTTTCACTCTGTTCTCTCCTATATAGACAGATGAATTTGGAACTCTAAATCCAACATGGTTTGTAGTAGCTCTTTGAAACTTGATAAATAAAGGAGTTCTCAGTTTTGTCTCTATGGTTTGTTTCCTCTTCAAGTAGCCCTTGGCACAGACTGCGGAAAAGTACTTTCAATGAGAGGGGTTGCCAACCTTCTAAGAAATAACGAGTTTCAGAAATAACAGCAAATATTTTTTCACCCAATCTTGATGCTACGTGGTGGTAATGATCAGTACACAAATCCCACTTGGCTCACCAAATTTTGTCCTTATAGTTTGAAGCGTTCCTCTACAGTAGTAGTTTTTATATTTAGGTTTCCCTCTGTTCTCTCTTATATAGATAGATGAATTTGGAACTCTAAATCCAACATGGTTTGTAGTAGCTCTTTGAAACTTGACAAAATAAAGCAGTTCTCAGTTTTGTCTCTTTGGTTTGTTTTCTCTTCAAGTTTCCCTAGGAACAGACTGTGGAAAAGCACTTTCATTGAGAGGGGTTGAAAAGCTTCTAAGAAATAACGAGTTTCCGAAATACCAGCAAATATTTTTTCACCCAATCTTGATGATACTTGGTGGTAATGATCAGTACACAAGTCCAACTTGGCTCACCAAATGTGGTTCTTCTAGGTTGAAGCGTGCGTCTACAGTACCAGTTTTTATATTTAGGTTTCACTCTGTTTTTTCCTATATAGATAGATGAATTTGGAACTCTAAATCCAACATGGTTTTTAGAAGCTCTTTGAAAGTTGACAAAATAAAGGAGTTCTCAGTTTTGTCTCTATGGTTTGTATCCTCTTCAATTAGCCCTAGGCACCGACTTTGGAAAAGCACTTTAATTGAGAGGGTTGCCAAGCTTCAAAGAAATAACGAGTTTCCGAAATACCAGCAAATATTTTTCACCCAATCTTCATGATACTTGGTGGTAATGATCAGTAGACAAGTCTCACTTGGCTCACCAAATTTAGTTCTTCTAGGTTGAAGCGTTCATTTTCAGTAGCAGTTTTTATTTTTAGGTTTCACTATGTTCTCTCCAATATAGATAGATGAATTTGGAACTATAAATGCAACATGGTTTGTAGTAGTTCTTTGAAACGTGATAGAATATAGGAGTTCTCAGTTTTGTCTCTATGTTTTGTTTCCTCTTCAAGTAGCCCTAGGCACAGACTGTGGAAATGCACTTTCATTGAAAAGGGTTGCCAAACTTCCAAGAAATAACGAGTTTCCGAAATACCAGCAAATATTTTTTCACCCAATCTTGATGATACGTGGTGGTAATGACAAGTACACATATCCCACTTGGCTCACCAAATTTTGTTTTTCTTGGGTGAAGCGTTCGTTTACAGTAGCAGTTTTTATTTTTAGGTTTCACGCTGTTCTCTCCTATATAGATAGATGAATTTGGATCTCTAACTCCAACATGGTTTGTAGTAGCTCTTTCAAACTTTACAAAAAAAGTTTCTCAGTTTTGTCTCTATGGTTTGTTTCCTCTTCAAGTAGCCCTAAGCAGAGACTGTGGAAAAGCACTTTCATTGAAATGGGTTGCAAACCTTCCAAGAAATTACGAGTTTCCGAAATACCAGCAAATATTTTTTCACCCAATCTGGATGATACGTGGTGGAAATGACAAGTACACAAATCTCATTTGGCTCACCAAATTTTGTTCTGCTAGGTTGAAGCATTCGTTTATAGTAGCAGTATTTATTTTTAGGTTTTACTCTGTTTTCCCCTATATAGATAGATGAATTTGGAACTCTAAATCCAACATGGTTTGTCGTAGCTCTTTGAAACGTGACAAAATAAAGGAGTTCTCAGTTTTGTCCGTATGGTTTGTTTCCTCTTCAATTAGGCCTTGGCACAGACTGTGGAAAAGCACTTTCATTGAGAGGGGTTGCCAAGCTTCTAAGAAATAACCAGTTTCCGAAATACCAGCAAATTTTTTTTCACCCAATGTTGATTATACGTAGTGGTAATGATCAGTACACAAATCCCACTTGGCTCACCAAATTGTGTTCTTCTAGGTTTAAGCGTTCACCTAAAGTACCAGTTTTTATATTTAAGTTTCCCTCTGTTCTCTCCTGTATAGATAGATGAATTTGGAACTCTAAATCCAACATGGTTTGTAGTAGCTCTTTGAAACTTGACAGAATAAAGTAGCTCTCAGTTTTGTCTCTATGGTTTGTTTCCTCTTAAAGTAGCCCTAGGCACAGACTGTGGAAAAGCACTTTCATTGAGAGGGGTTGCCAAGCTTCTAAGAAATAACGAGTTTCCGAAATACCAGCAAATATTTTTTCACCCAATCTTGTAGATACTTCGTGGTAATGATCAGTACAAAAATCCCACTTGGCTCACCAAATTTTGTTCTTCTAGGTTTAAGCGTTCATCTAAAGTACCAGTTTTTATATTTAAGTTTCCCTCTGTTCTCTCCTGTAGAGATAGATGAATTTGGAACTCTAAATCCAACATGGTTTGTAGTAGCTCTTTGAAACTTTACAAAAAAAGTTTCTCAGTTTTGTCACTATGGTTTGTTTCCTCTTCAACTAGCCCTAAGCAGAGACTGTGGAAAAGCACTTTCATTGAAATGGGTTGCAAACCTTTTAAGAAATTACGAGTTTCCGAAATACCAGCAAATATTTTTTCACCCAAACTTGATGATACGTGGTGGTAATGACAAGTACACAAATCCCACTTGGCTCACCAAATTTTGTTCTTCTAGGGCGAAGCGTTCGTTTACAGTAGCAGTTTTTCTTTGTAGGTTTCATTCTGTTCTCTCCTATATAGATAGATAAATTTGGAACTCTAACTCCAACATGGTTTGTAGTAGCTCTTTGAAACTTGACAAAATAAAGGAGTTCTCAGTTTTGTCTCTATGGTTTGTTTCCTCTTCAGGTAGCCCTAAGCCGAGACTGTGGAAAAGCACTTTCATTGAAAGGGTTTGCTAAGCTTCCAAGAAATTACGAGTTTCCGAAATACCAGCAAATATTTTTTCACCCAATCTGGATGATACTGGTGGTAATGACAAGTACACAAATCTCACTTGGCTCACCAAATTTTGTCCTGCTAGGTTGAAGCATTCGTTTATAGTAGCAGTTTTTATTTTTAGGTTTTACTCTGTTCTCTCATATATTGATAGATGAATTTGGAACTCTAAATCCAACATGGTTTGTAGTAGCTCTTTGAAACTTGACAAAATAAAAGAGTTCTCAGTTTTGTCCGTATGTTTTTTTTTCCTCTTCAATTAGCCCTTGGCACAGACTGTGGAAAAGCACTTTCATTGAGAGGGGTTGCCAAGCTTCTAAGAAATAACCAGTTTCCGAAATACCAGCAAATATTTTTTCACCCAATCTTGATAATATGTAGTCTTAATGATCAGTACACAAATCCCACTTGGCTCACCAAATTGTGTTCTTCTAGGTTGAAGCGTTCGTTCTCACTAGCAGTTTTTATATTTAGGTTTCACTCTGTTCTCTATATATAGATAGATGAATTTGGAACTCTAAATCCAACATGGCTTGTAGTAGCTCTTTGAAACTTGACAAAATAAAGTTGTTCTCAGTTTTGTCTCTATGGTTTGTTTCCTCTTCAAGTAGCCCTAGGCACAGACTGTGGAAAAGCACTTTCATTGAGAGGGGTTGCCAAGCTTCTAAGAAATAACGAGTTTCCGAAATACCTGCAAATATTTTTTCACCCAATCTTGTTGATACTTCGTGGCAATGATCAGTACAAAAATCCCACTTTGCTCAAAAAATTTTGTTCTTCTAGGTTTAAGCGTTGGTCTAAAGTAGCAGTTTTTATATTTAAGTTTCCTTCTGTTCTCTCCTATATAGATAAATGAATTTGGAACTCTAAATCCAACATGGTTTGTAGTAGCTCTTTGAAACTTTACAAAAAAATTAGTTCTCACTTTTGTCTCTATTGTTTGTTTCCTCTTCATATAGCCCTAAGGAGAGACTGTGGAAAACCACTTTCATGGAAATGGGTTGCATAGCTTCCAAGAAATTAAGAATTTCCGAAATACCAGCAAATATTTTTTACCCACTCTGGATGATACATGGTGGTAATGACAAGTACACAAATTCCACTTGGCTCACCAAATTTTGTTCTTCTAGGTTGAAGCGTTCGTTTACAGTAGCAGATTTATTTTAAGGTTTCCTCTGTTCTCTCCTATAAAGATAGATGAATTTGGAACTCTAAATCCAACATGGTTTGTAGTAGCATTCTGAAACTTGACAAAATAAACAAGTTCTCAGTTTTGTCTCTATTTTTTTTTCCTCTTCAATAGCCCTAGGCACAGACTGTGGAAAAACACTTTCATTGAGAGGGGTTGCCAAGCTTCTAAGAAATAACGAGTTTCCGAAATACCAGCAAATATTTTTTCAACCAATCTTGATGATACTTTGTGGTAATGATCAGTACACAAATCCCACTTGGCTCACCAAATTTTGCTCTTCTAGGTTGAAGCATTCGTATACAGTAGCATTTTTTTATTTTTAGGTTTCACTCTGTTCTCTCCTATATAGATAGATGAATTTGGAACTCTAAATCCAAAATGGTTTTTAGTAGCTCTGTGAAACTTGACAAAACAAAGGAGTTCTCATTTTGTCTATATGGTTTGTTTCCTCTTCAAGAAGCCCTAGGCACAGACTGTGGAAAAGCACTTTCATTGAGAGGGGTTGCCAAGCTTCTAAGAAATAACGAGTTTCCAAAATACTATCAAATATTTTTTCACACAATCTTGATCATATTTGGTGGTAATGATCAGGACACAAATCCCAGTTGGCTCACCAAATTTTGTTCTTCTAGGTTGAAGCGTTTCTCTACAGTTGCAGTTTTTATATTTAGGTTTCACTCTGTTCTCTCCTATATAGATAGATGAATTTGGAACTCTAAATCCAACATGGTTTGTAGTACCTCTTTGAAACTTGAGAAAATAAAGTAGTTCTCAGTTTTGTCTCCACGGTTTGTTTCCTCTTCAAGTAGCCGTAGGCACAGACTGTGGAAAAGCACTTTCATTGAGAGGGGTTGAGAAACTTCTAAGAAATTACGAGTTTCTGAAATACCAGCAAATATTTTTTCACCCAATCTTGATGATACATGGTTGTAATGATCAGGACACAAATCCCACTTGGCTCACCAAATTGTGTTCTTCTAGGTTGAAACGTTCATCCACAGTAGCAGTTTCTATATGTAGGTTTCACTCTGTTCTTTCTTATATAGATAGATGAATTTGAAACTCTAAATCCAACATGGTTTGTAGTAGCTCTTTGAAACTTGACAAAATAAAGTAGTTCTCATTTTTGTCTCTTTGATTTGTTTCCTCTTCAAGTAGCCCTAAGCAGAGACTGTGGAAAAGCACTTTCATTGAAAGGGGTTGCCAATCTTTCAAGAAATTACGAGATTCCGAAATAGAAGCAAATACGTTTTCACCCAATTGGATGATACGTGGTGGTAATGACAAGTACACAAATCCCACTTGGCTCACCAAATTTTGTTCTTCTAGGGTGAAGCGTTCGTTTACAGTATCAGTTTTTATTTTTAGGTTTCACTCTGTTCTCTCCTATATAGATAGATGAATTTGGAACTCTAAATCCAAAAGGGTTTGTAGTAGCTCTGTAACTTGACAAAACAAAGGAGTTCTCAGTTTTGTCTATATTGTTTGTTTCCTCTTCAAGAAGCCCTAGGCACAGACTGTGGAAAAGCACTTTCATTGAGAGGGGTTGCCAATCTTCTAAGAAATACGAGTTTCAGTAATACCAGCAAATATTTTTTCAGCCAATCTTGATGATACTTGATGGTAATGATCAGGACACAAATCCCACTTGCTCACCAAATTGTGTTCTTCTAGGTTGAAGCGTTCGTTTACAGTAGCAGTTTATATTTTTAGGGTTCCCTCTGTTCTCTCCTATATAGATAGATGAATTTGGAACTCTAAATCCAACATGGTTTGTAGTAGCTCTTTGAAACTTGACAAAATAAAGGAGTTCTCAGTTTTGTCTCTATGGTTTGTTTCCTCTTCAAATAGCCCTAGGGTCAGACTGTGGAAAAGCACTTTCATTGAGAGGGGTTGCCAAGCTTCCAAGAAATTAAGAGTTTCCGAATTACCAGCAAATATTTTTTCACCCAATCTTCATGATACTTGGTGGTAATGATCAGTAGACAAGTCCCACTTGGCTCAAATTTTGTTCTTCTAGGTTAAAGCGTTCGTCTGCAGTAGCATTTTATATTTTTAGGTTTCACTCTGTTCACTTTTATATAGATAGATGAATTTGGTACTCTAAATCCAATATGGTTTGTAGTGGCTCTTTGAAACTTGACAAAATAAAGGAGTTCTCAGTTTTGTCTCTATGGTTTGTTTCCTCTTCAATTAGCCCTAAGCAGAGACTGTGGAAAAGCACTTTCATTGAAAGGGGTTGCTAAACTTCCAAGAAATAACGAGTTTCCGAAATACCAGCAAATATTTGTTCAATCAATCTTGATGATACTTGGAGGTAATGATCACAACACAAATCCCACTTGGCTCGCCAAATTTTGCTCTTCTAGGTTAAAGCGTTCCTCTACAGTAGCAGTTTTTATATTTAGGTTTCACTCTGTTCTCTCTTATATAGATAGATGAATTTGGTACTCTAAATCCAATATGGTTTGTAGTAGCTCTTTGAAACTTGACAAAATAAAGTAGTTCTCAGTATTGTCTCTATGGTTTGTTTCCTCTTCAAGTAGCCCTATTCATAGACTATGGAAAAGCAATTTCATTGAGAGGGGTTGCCAAGCTTCTAAGAAATAACGAATTTCCGAAATACCAGCAAATATTTTTTCACCCAATCATGATGATACTTGGTGGTAAAGATCAGTACACAAATCCCACTAGGCTCACCAAATTGTGTTCTTCTAGGTTGAAGCCTTCGTCTACAGTAGCAGTTTTTATATGTAGGTTTCACTCTGTTCTCTCTTATATAGATAGAAGAATTTGGAACTCTAAATCCAACATGGTTTGTAGTAGCTCTTTGAAACTTGACAAAATAAAGTAGTTCTCAGTTTTGTCTCTATGGTTTGTTTTCTCTTCAAGTAGCCCTAGGCACAGACTGTGGAAAAGTACTTGCATTGAAGGGGTTGCCAAGCTTCCAAGACATAACGAATTTCCGAAATACCAGCAAATATTTTTTTCACCCAATCTTGATGGTATTTGGTGGTAATGATCGGTACACAAATCCCACTTGGCTCACCAAATTTTGTTCTTCTAGTTTGAAGCGTTCGTTTACAGTAGCAGTTTATATTTTTAGAGTTCCCTCTGTTCTCTCCTATATAGATATATGAATTTGGAACTCTAAATCCAACATGGTTTGTAGTAGCTCTTTGAAACTTGACAATATAAAGGAGTTCTCAGTTTTGTCTCTATGGTTTGTTTCCTCTTCAACTAGCCCTAGGGTCAGACTGTGGAAAAGCACTTTCATTGAGAGGGGTTGCCAAGCTTCTAAGAAATTAAGAGTTTCCGAAATACCAGCAAAAATTTTTCACCCAATCTTCATGATACTTGGTGGTAATGATCAGTAGACAAGTCCCACTTGGCTCACCAAATTTTGTTCTTCTAGGTTAAAGCGTTCGTCTGCAGTAGCATTTTTTATTTTTAGGTTTCACTCTGTTCACTTTTATATAGATAGATGAATTTGGTACTCTAAATCCAATATGGTTTGTAGTAGCTCTTTGAAACTTGACAAAATAAAGGAGTTCTCAGTTTTGTCTCTATCTTTTGTTTCCTCTTCAAGTAGCCCTAGGCACAGACTGTGGAAAAGCACTTACATTGATAGGGGTTGCCAAGCTTCTAAGAAATAACGAGTTTCCGAAATACCAGCAAATATGTTTTCACCAAATCTTGATGATACTTGATGGTAATTATCAGTACACAAATCCCACATGGCTCACCAAATTGTGTTCTTCTAGGTTGAACCGTTCGTCTACAGTAGCAGTTTTTATATTTAGGTTTCCCTGTCTTCTCTCCTATATAGATAGATGAATTCGGAACTCTAAATCTAACATGGTTTGTAGTAGCTCTTTGAAACTTGACAAAATAAAGTAGTTCTCAGTTTTGTCTCTATGATTTGATTCCTCTTCATGTAGCCCTAAGCAGAGACTGTGGAAAAGGACTTTCATTGAAAGGGGTTGCCAAGATTCCAAGAAATTACGAGTTTCCGAAATAGCAGCAAATACTTTTTCACCCAATCTGGATGATACGAGGTGGTAATGACAAGTAAACAAATCCCACTTGGCTCACCAAATTTTGTTCTTCTAGGGTGAAGCGTTCGTTTACAGTATCAGTTTTTATTTTTATGTTTCACTCTGTTCTCTCCTATATAGGTAGATGAATTTGCAACTCTAAATCCAAAATGGTTTGTAGTAGCTCTTTGAAACTTGACAACAGAAAGGAGTTCTCAGTTTTGTCTATAAAGTTTGTTTCCTGTTCAAGTAGCCCTAGGCACAGACTGTTGAAAAGCACTTTTATTGAGAGGGGTTTACAAGCTTCTAAGAAATAACGACTTTCCGAAATACCAGAAAATATTTTTTCACCCAATCTTGATGATAATTGGTGATAATGATCGGTACACAAATCCCACTTGTCTCATTAAATTTTGTTCTTCTACTTTGAAGCTTTCGTTTACAGTAGTAGTTTATATTTTTAGGTTTCCCTCTCTTCTCTAATATATAGATAGATGAATTTGGAACTCTAAATCCAACATGGTTTGTAGTAGCTCTTTAAAACTTGAAAAAATAAAGGAGTTCTCAGTTTTGTCTCTATAGTTTGTTTCATTTTCCAGTAGCCCTAGGCACAGACTGTGGAAAAGCACTTTCATTGAGAGGGATTGCCAAGGTTCTAATAAATAACGAGTTTCCGAAATACCAGCAAATATTTTTTCACCCAATCTTGATGATAATTGGTGGTAATCATCAGTACAGAAGTCCCACTTGGCTCACCAAATTTTGTTCCTCTAGGTTGAAGCGTTCATTTACAGTAGCAGTTTTTATTTTTAGGTTTCACTCTGTTCTCTCCTATATTGATAGATGAATTTGGAACTCTAAATCCGACATGGTTTGTAGTAGCTCTTTGAAACTTGACAAAATAAAGGAGTTCTCAGATTTGCCTCTATGGTTTGTTTCCTCCTCAAGTAGCCCTAGGCACAGACTTTGGAAAAGCACTTTCCTTGAGAGGGGTTTCCAATCTTCTAAGAAATAACAAGTTTCCGAAATAACAGGAAAATATTTTTTCACATAATCTTGATGATTCGTGGTGGTAATGATCAGTACATCAATCCCACTTGGCTCACCAAATTGTGTTCTTCTAGGTTGAAGCGTTCGTCTACAGTAGAATTTTTTATATTTAGGTTTCACTCTGTTCTCTTCTATATAGATAGATGAATTTGGAACTCTAAATCCAACATGGTTTGTAGTAGCTCTTTGAAACTTGACAAAATAAAGGAATTCTCAGTATTGTCTCTATGGTTTGTTTCCTCTTCAAGTAGCCCTAGGCACAGAATGTGGAAAAGCACTTTCATTGAAAGGGGTTGCCAAGCTTCCAAGAAGTAACGCGTTTCCTAAATACCACCAAATATTTTTTCACCCAATCTGGATGATACTTTGTGGTAATGATCGGTACACAAATCCGACTTGACTCACCAAATTTTGTTCTTCGAGGTTGAAGCATTCATTTACAGTAGCAGTTTATATTTTTTGGTTTCCCTCTGCTCTCTCCTATATAGATAGATGAATTTGGAACTCTAAATCCAACATGGTTTGTTGTATCTCTTTGAAACTTGACAACATAAAGGAGTTCTCTTTTTTGTCACTATGGTTTGTTTCCTCTTCAAGTAGCCCTAAGTAGAGACTGTGGAAAAGCACTTTCCCTGAAAGGGGATGCCAAGCTTCCAAGAAATTACGAGTTTCCAAAATACCAGCAAATACTTTTTCACCCAATCTTGATGATAAGTGGTGGTAATGACAAGAACACAAATCCCACTTGGCTCACCAAATTTTGTTCTTCTCGGTTGAAGCGTTCGTTTACACTAGCAGTATTTATTTTTAGGTTTCACTTTGTTCTCTCCTATGTAGAGAAATGAATTTGGAACTCTAAATTCAACATGGTTTGTAGTAGCTCTTTGAAACTTGACAAAATAAAGGAGTTCTCATTATTGTCTCTATGGTTTGTTTCCTCTTCAAGTAGCCCTAGGCACAGAATGTGGAAAAGCACTTTCATTGAAAGGGGTTGCCAAGCTTCCAAGAAATAACGCGTTTCCGAAATACCAGCAAATATTTTTTCACCCTATCTGGATGATACTTGGTGGTAATGATCTGTACACAAATCCCACTTGACTCACCAAATTTTGTTCTTCTAGTTTGAAGCGTTCGTTTACAGTAGCAGTTTATATTTTTAGGTTTCCCTCTGTTCTCTCCTGTATAGATAGCTAAATTTGGAACCTTAATCCAACATGGTTTGTACTAGCACTTTGAAACTTGACATAAAAAAGTAGTTCTCAGTTTTGTCTCTATGATTTGTTTCCTCTTCACCTAGCCCTAAGCAGAGACTGTGGAAAAGCACTTTCATTGAAAGGGGTTGCCAAGCTTCCAAGAAATAACGAGTTTCCGAAATACCAGCAAATACTTTTTCACCCAATCCTGATGATACTTGGTGGTAATGACAAGTACATAAATCCCACTTGACTCACCAAATTTTTGTCTTCTAGGTGGAAGCGTTTGTTTACAGTAGCAGTTTATATTTTTAGGTTTCCCTCTGTTCTCCCTTATATAGTTAGATGAATTTTTAACTCTAAATCCAACATTGTTTTTAGTAGCTCTTTGAAACTTGACAAAATAAAGGCGTTCTCAGTTTTGTCTCTATGGTTTGTTTCCTCTTCAAGTAGCCCTAGGCACAGAATGTGGAAAAGCACTTTCATTGTAAGGGGTTGCCAAGCTTCCAAGAAATAACGCGTTTCCTAAATACCAGCAAATATTTTTTCACCCAATCTGGATGATACTTTGTGGTAATGATCGGTACACAAATCCGACTTGACTCACCAAATTGTGTTCTTCTAGGTTGAAGCGTTCGTTTTCAGTAGCAGCTTTTATTTTTAGGTTTCACATTGTTCTCTCCTATATAGATATATAAATTTGGAACTCTAAATCCAACATGCTTTGTAGTAGCTCTTTGAAATTTGAGAAAATAAAGGCGTTCTCAGTTTTGTCTCTATGGTTTGTTTCCTCTTCAATTAGCCCTAGGCACAGACTGCGGAAAAGCACTTTCATTGAAAGGGGTTGCCAAGCTTCCAAGGAATAACGAGTTTCCGAAATAACAGCAAATATTTTTTCACCCAAACTTGATGTTACATGGTGGTAATGATCGGTACACAAATCCCACTTGACTCAACAAATTTTGTTCTTCTAGGTTGAAGCGTTCGTTTACATTAGCAGTTTTTATTTTTAGGTTTCCCTCTGTTCTCTCCTATATAGACAGATGAATTTGGAACTCTAAATACAACATGATTTGTAGTAGCTCTTTGAAACTTGACAAAATAAAGGAGTTCTCAGTTTTGTCTCTATGATTTGTTTCCTCTTTAAGTAGCCCTAAGCAGAGGGTGTGGAAAAGCACTTTCATTGAAAGGGGTTGCCAAGCTTCGAAGAAATAACGAGTTTCCGAAATACCATCAAATATTTGTTCACCCAATCTTTATGATACTTGGTGGTAATGATCGGTACACAAATCCCACTTGAATCACCAAATTTTGTTCTTCTAGGTTGAAGCTTTCGTCTACAGTAGCAGTTTTTATATTTAGGTTTTTCTCTGACTCTCCTATATAGATAGATGAATTTGGAACTCTAAATCCAGCATGGTTTGTAGTAGCTCTTTGAAACTTGACAAAATAAAGGAGTTCTCAGTTTTGTCTCTATGATTTTTTTCCTCTTAAAGTAGCCCTAGGCACAGACTGTGGAAAAGCACTTTCATTGAGAGGGTTTGCCAAGCTTCTAAGAAATTACGAATTTCCGAAATACCAGAAAATATTTTTTTCACCCAATCTTGATGATACTTAGTGGTATGATCAGTACACAAATCCCACTTGGCTCACCAAATTTTGTTCTTCTCGGTTGAAGCGTTCGTTTACACTAGCAGTATTTATTTTTAGGTTTCTCTTTGTTCTCTCCTATGTAGAGAGATGAATTTGGAACTCTAAATCCAACATGGTTTGTAGTAGCTCTTTGAAACTTGACAAAATAAAGGAGTTCTCAGTATTGTCCCTATGGTTTGTTTCCTCTTCAAGTAGCCCTAGGCACAGACTGTGGAAAAGCACTTTCATTGAGAGGGGTTGCCAAGCTTCTAAGAAATACCAGAAAATGTTTTTTTCACCAAATCTTGATGATACTTAGTGGTATGATCAGTACACAAATCCCACTTGGCTCACCAAATTTTGTTCTTCTCGGTTGAAGCGTTCGTTTACATTAGCAGTTTATATTTTTAGGTTTCCCTCTCTTCTCCCCTATATAGATAGATGAATTTAAAACTCTAAATCCAACATGGTTTGTAGTAGCTCTTTGAAACTTGAGAAAATAAAGGAGTTCTCAGTTTTTTCTCTATGATTTGTTTCCTCCTCAAGTAGCCCTAAGCAGAGACTGTGGAAAAGCACTTTCATTTCAAGTGGTTGCCAATCTTCCAAGAAATTACGAGTTTCCGAAATCCAGGCAAATATTTTTTCACCCAAACTTGATGATACGTGGTGGTAATGACAAGTACACAAATGCCACTTGGCTCACCAAATTGTGTTCTTCTAGGTTGAAGCGTTCGTTTTCAGTAGCAGTTTTTATTTTTAGGTTTCACTTTGTTCTCTCCTATATAGATATATGAATTTGGAACTCTAAATCCAACATGCTTTGTAGTAGCTCTTTGAAACTTGAGAAAATAAAGGCGTTCTCAGTTTTTTCTCTATGGTTTGTTTCCTCTTCAATTAGCCCTAGGCACAGACTGTGGAAAAGCACTTTCATTGGAAGGGGTTGCCAAGCTTCCAAGAAATAACGAGTTTCCGAAATACCAGCAAATATTTTTTCACCCAAACTTGATGTTACATGGTGGTAATGATCGGTACACAAATCCCACTTGACTCAACAAATTTTCTTCTTCTAGGTTGAAGCGCTCGTTTACATTAGCAGTTTTTATTTTTAGGTTTCCCTCTGTTCTCTCCTATATAGATAGATGAATTTGGAACTCTAAATACAATATGATTTGTAGTAGCTCTTTGAAACTTGACAAAATAAAGGAGTTCTCAGTTTGGTCTCAATGGTTTGTTTCCTCTTCAATTAGCCCTAGGCACAGACTGTGGAAAAGCACTTTCATTGAAAGGGGTTGCCAAGCTTCCAAGAAATAACGAGTTTCCGAAATACCAGCAAATATTTTTTCACCCAAACTTGATGTTACATGGTGGTAATGATCGGTACACAAATCCCACTTGACTCAACAAATTTTGTTCTTCTAGGTTGAAGCTTTCGTCTAGAGTAGCAGTTTTTATATTTAGGTTTTTCTCTGTTCTCTCCTATATAGATAGATGAATTTGTAACTCTAAATCCAGCATGGTTTGTAGTAGCTCTTTGAAACTTGACAAAATAAGGAGTTCTCAGTTTTGTCTCTATGATTTGTTTCCTCTTCAAGTAGCCCTAGGCACAGACTGTGGAAAAGCACTTTCATTGAGAGGGGTTGCCAAGCTTCTAAGAAATACCAGAAAATATTTTTTCACCCAATCTTGATGATACTTAGTGGTATGATCAGTACACAAATCCCACTTGGCTCACCAAATTTTGTTCTTCTCGGTTGAAGCGTTCGTTTACACTAGGAGTAATCATTTTTAGGTTTCACTTTGTTCTCTCCTATGTAGAGAGATGAATTTGGAACTCTAAATCCAACATGGTTTGTAGTAGCTCTTTGAAACTTGACAAAATAAAGGAGTTCTCAGTATTGTCTCTATTGTTTGTTTCCTCTTCAAGTAGCCCTAGGCACAGACTGTGGAAAAGCACTTTCATTGAGAGGAGTTGCCAAGCTTCTAAGAAATACCAGAAAATATTTTTTTCACCCAATCTTGATGATACTTAGTGGTATGATCAGTACACAAATCCCACTTGGCTCACCAAATTTTGTTCTTCTCGGTTGAAGCGTTCGTTTACACTAGCAGTATTTATTTTTAGGTTTCACTTTGTTCTCTCCTATGTAGAGAAATGAATTTGGAACTCTAAATCCAACATGGTTTGTAGTAGCTCTTTGAAACTTGACAAAATAAAGGAGTTCTCATTATTGTCTCTATGGTTTGTTTCCTCTTCAAGTATCCCTAGGCACAGACTGTGGAAAAGCACTTTCATTGAAAGGGGTTGCCAAGCTTCCAAGAAATAATGCGTTTCCTAAATACCAGCAAATATTTTTTCACCCTATCTGGATGATACTTGGTGGTAATGATCTGTACACAAATCCCACTTGACTCACCAAATTTTGTTCTTCTAGTTTGAAGCGTTCGTTTACAGTAGCAGTTTATATTTTTAGGTTTCCCTCTGTTCTCTCCTGTATAGATAGCTAAATTTGGAACCCTAATCCAACATGGTTTGTACTAGCTCTTTTAAACTTGACATAAAAAAGTAGTTCTCAGTTTTGTCTCTATGATTTGTTTCCTCTTCACTTAGCCCTAAGCAGAGACTGTGGAAAAGCACTTTCATTGAAAGGGGTTGCCAAGCTTCCAAGAAATAACGAGTTTCCGAAATACCAGAAAATACTTTTTCACCCAATCCTGATGATACTTGGTGGTAATGACAAGTACATAAATCCCACTTGACTCACCAAATTTTTTTCTTCTAGGTGGAAGCGTTCGTTTACAGTAGCAGTTTATATTTTTAGGTTTCCCTCTGTTCTCCCTTATATAGTTAGATGAATTTTTAACTCTAAATCCAACATTGTTTTTAGTAGCTCTTTGAAACTGGACAAAATAAAGGCGTTCTCAGTTTTGTCTCTATGGTTTGTTTCCTCTTCAAGTAGCCCTAGGCACAGACTGTGGAAAAGCACTTTCATTGAGAGGGGTTGCCAAGCTTCTAAGAAATTACGAGTGTCCGAAATACCAGCAAATATTTTTTCACCCAATCTTGATGATACTTGGTGGTAATGATCGGTACACAAATCCCACTTGACTCAACAAATTTTGTTCTTCTAGGTTGAAGCGTTCGTTTACAGTAGCAGTTTTTATTTTTAGGTTTCACTTTGTTCTCTCCTATGTAGAAAGATGAATTTGGAACTCTAAATCCAACATGGTTTGTAGTAGCTCTTTGAAACTTGACAAAATAAAGGAGTTCACAGTATTGTCTCCATGGTTTGTTTCCTCTTCAAGTAGCCCTAGGCACAGACTGTGGAAAAGCACTTTGATTGAAAGAGGTTGCAAAGCTTCCAAGAAATAACGCGTTTCCTAAATACTAGCAAATATTTTTTCACCCAATCTGGGTGATACTTTGTGGTAATGATCGGTACACAAATCCCACTTGACTCACCAAATTTTGTTCTTCTAGGTTGAAGCGTTCGTTTACAGTAGCAGTTTATATTTTTAGGTTTCCCTCTGTTCTTTCCTATATAGATAGATGAATTTGGATCTCTAAATCCAACCTGGTTTGTTGTATCTCTTTGAAACTTGACAACATAAAGGAGTTCTCAGTTTTGTCACTATGGTTTCCTTCCTCTTCAAGTAGTCCTAAGCAGAGACTGTGGAAAAGCACTTTCACTGAAAGGGGATGCCAAGCTTCCAAGAAATTACGAGTTTCCAAAGTACCAGCAAATACTTTTTCACCCAATCTTTATGATAAGTGGTGGTAATGACAACTACACAAATCCCACTTGGCTCACCAAATTTTGTTCTTCTCGGTTGAAGCGTTCATTTACACTAGCAGTATTTATTTTTAGGTTTCACTTTGTTCTCTCCTATATAGATAGATGAATTTGGAAATCTAAATACAACATGGTTTGTAGTCGCTCTTTGATACTTGACAAAATAAAGGAGTTCTCAGTTTTATCTCAATGGTTTGTTTCCTCTTCAAGTAGCCCTAAGCAGAGACAGTGGAAAAGCAGTTTCATTGAAAGGGGTTGCCAAGCTTTGAAGAAATAATGAGTTTCCGAAATACCAGCAAATATTTTTTCACCCAATCTTGATGATACTTGGTGGTAATGATCGGTACAAAAATCCCACTTGACTCACCAAATTTTGTTCTTCTAGTTTGAAGTGTTCGTTTACTGTAGCAGTTTATATTTTTAGGTTTCCCTCTGTTCTCTCCTATATAGATAGCTGAATTTGGAACTCCAAATCCAACATGGTTTGTAATAGCTCTTTGAAACTTCACAAAAAATGTAGTTCTCAGTTTTGTCTCTATGATTTGCTTCCTCTTCAAGTAGCCCTAAGCAGAGACTGTGGAAAAGCACTTTCATTTAAAGGGGTTGCCAAGCTTTCAAGAAATTACGAGTTTCCGAAATACAGGCAAATATTTTTTCACCCAAACATGATGATACATGGTGGTAATGATCGGTACACAAATCCCACTTGACTCAACAAATTTTGTTCTTCTAGGTTGAAGCGTTCGTTTACATTAGCAGTTTATATTTTTAGGTTTCCCTCTGTTCTCCCCTATATAGATAGATGAATTTAAAACTCTAAATCCAACATGGTTTGTAGTAGCTCTTTGAAACTTGAGAAAATAAAGGAGTTCTCAGTTTTTTCTCTATGATTTGTTTCCTCTTCAAGTAGCCCTAAGCAGATACTGTGGAAAAGCACTTTCATTTCAAGTGGTTGCCAATCTTCCAAGAAATTACGAGTTTCCGAAATCCAGGCAAATATTTTTTCACCCAAACTTGATGATACGTGGTGGTAATGACAAGTACACAAATGCCACTTGGCTCACCAAATTGTGTTCTTCTAGGTTGAAGCGTTCGTTTTCAGTAGCAGTTTTTATTTTTAGGTTTCACTTTGTTCTCTCCTATATAGATATATGAATTTGGAACTCTAAATCCAACATGCTTTGTAGTAGCTCTTTGAAACTTGAGAAAATAAAGGCGTTCTCAGTTTTTTCTCTATGGTTTGTTTCCTCTTCAATTAGCCCTAGGCACAGACTGTGGAAAAGCACTTTCATTGAAAGGGGTTGCCAAGCTTCCAAGAAATAACGAGTTTCCGAAATACCAGCAAATATTTTTTCACCCAAACTTGATGTTACATGGTGGTAATGATCGGTACACAAATCCCACTTGACTCAACAAATTTTGTTCTTCTAGGTTGAAGCTTTCGTCTAGAGTAGCAGTTTTTATATTTAGGTTTTTCTCTGTTCTCTCCTATATAGATAGATGAATTTGGAACTCTAAATCCAGCATGGTTTGTAGTAGCTCTTTGAAACTTGACAAAATAAGGAGTTCTCAGTTTTGTCTCTATGATTTGTTTCCTCTTCAAGTAGCCCTAGGCACAGACTGTGGAAAAGCACTTTCATTGAGAGGGGTTGCCAAGCTTCTAAGAAATACCAGAAAATATTTTTTTCACCCAATCTTGATGATACTTAGTGGTATGATCAGTACACAAATCCCACTTGGCTCACCAAATTTTGTTCTTCTCGGTTGAAGCGTTCGTTTACACTAGGAGTAATCATTTTTAGGTTTCACTTTGTTCTCTCCTATGTAGAGAGATGAATTTGGAACTCTAAATCCAACATGGTTTGTAGTAGCTCTTTGAAACTTGACAAAATAAAGGAGTTCTCATTATTGTCTCTATGGTTTGTTTCCTCTTCAAGTATCTCTAGGCACAGACTGTGGAAAAGCACTTTCATTGAAAGGGGTTGCCAAGCTTCCAAGAAATAACGCGTTTCCTAAATACCAGCAAATATTTTTTCACCCTATCTGGATGATACTTGGTGGTAATGATCTGTACACAAATCCCACTTGACTCACCAAATTTTGTTCTTCTAGTTTGAAGCGTTCGTTTACAGTAGCAGTTTATATTTTTAGGTTTACCTCTGTTCTCTCCTGTATAGATAGCTAAATTTGGAACCCTAATCCAACATGGTTTGTACTAGCTCTTTGAAACTTGACATAAAAAAGTAGTTCTCAGTTTTGTCTCTATGATTTGTTTCCTCTTCACGTAGCCCTAAGCAGAGACTGTGGAAAAGCACTTTCATTGAAAGGGGTTGCCAAGCTTCCAAGAAATAACGACTTTCCGAAATACCAGCAAATACTTTTTCACCCAATCTTGATGATACTTGGTGGTAATGACAAATACATAAATCCCACTTGACTCACCAATTTTTTTTTTTTTTCTAGGTGGAAGCGTTCGTTTACAGTAGCAGTTTATATTTTTAGGTTTCCCTCTGTTCTCCCTTATATAGTTAGTTGAATTTTTAACTCTAAATCCAACATTGTTTTTAGTAGCTCTTTGAAACTTGACAAAATAAAGGCGTTCTCAGTTTTGTCTCTATGGTTTGTTTCCTCTTCAAGTAGCCCTAGGCACAGACTGTGAAAAGCACTTTCATTGAGAGAGGTTGCCAAGCTTCTAAGAAATTACGAGTGTCCGAAATACCAGCAAATATTTTTTCACCCAATCTTGATGATAATTGGTGTTAATGACAAGTTCACAAATCCCACTTGGCTCACCAAATTTTTTTCTTCTAGGTTGAAGCGTTCGTTTACAGTAGCAGTTTTTATTTTTAGGTTTCACTTTGTTCTCTCCTATGTAGAAAGATGAATTTGGAACTCTAAATCCAACATGGTTTGTAGTAGCTCTTTGAAATTTGACAAAATAAAGGAGTTCTCAGTATATTCTCCATGGTTTGTTTCCTCTTCAAGTAGCCCTAAGCAGAGACTGTGGAAAAGCACTTTCTTTGAAAGGAGTTGCCAAGCTTCCAAGAAATTACGAGTTTCCGAAATACCAGCAAATATTTTTTCACCCAATCTTGATGATACGTGGGGTTAATGACAAGTACAGAAATCCCACTTGGCTCACCAAATTTTGTTCTTCTAGGATGAAGCGTTCTTTTACAGTAGCAGTTTTTATTTTTAGGTTTCATTCTGTTCTCTCTTATATAGATCGAAAAATTTGGAACTCTAAATCCAACATGGTTTGTAGTAGCTCTTTGAAACTTGACAAAATAAATTACTTCTCAGTTTTGTCTATATGGTTGGTATCCTCTTCAAGTAGCCCTAGGCACAGACTGTGGAAAAGCATTTTAATTAAGAGGGGTTGCCAATCTTCTAAGAAATAACCAGTTTCCAAAATACCAGCAAATATTTTTTCACCCAATCTTGATGATACTTGGTGGTAATGATCAGTACACGAATCCCATTTGGCTCACCAAATTTTGTTCTTCTAGGTTGAACCGTTCGTTTACAGTAGCAGTTTTTAATTTTAGGTTTCACTCTGTTCTCTCCTATATAGATAGAAGAATTTGGAAATCTAATTCCAACATGGTTTGTAGTAGCTCTTCGAAACTTGATGAAATAAAGTTGTTCTCAGTTTTGTCTCTATGGTTTGTTTCCTCTTCAAGTTGCCCTAGGCACAGACTTGGAAAAGCACTTTCATTGACAGGGGTTGCCAAGCTTGTAAAAAAGCGAGTTTCCGAAATACCAGCAAAAATTTTTTCACCCAATCTGCATGATACTTGGTGGTAATGATCAGTCCACAAATCCCACTTGGCTCACCAAATTTTGTTCTTCTAGGTTTAAGCGTTCGTCTACAGTAGCAGTTTTTATATTTAGGTTTCACTCTGTTCTCTCTTATATAGATAAATGAATTTGGAACTCTAAATCCAACATGGTTTGTAGTAGTTCTTTGAAACTTGACAAAATAAAGGAGATCTCAGTTTTGTCTCTATGGTTGGTTTCCTCTTCAAGTAGCCCTAGGTACAGATTGTGAAAAAGCATTTTCATTGAGAGGGGTTGCCAAGCTTCTAAGAAATAACGAGTTTCCAAAATACCAGCAAATATTTTTTCACCGAATCTTGATGATACTTGGTGGTAATGATCAGTACACAAATCCCACTTGGCCACCAAATTTTGTTTATCTAGGTTTAAGAGTTCGTCTACAGTAGCAGTTTTTATATTAAGGTTGCCCTCTGTTCTCTCCTATATAGATAGATGAATTTGGAACTCTAAATCCAACATGGTTTGTAGTAGCTCTTTGAAACTTGACAAAATAAAGGAGTTCTCAGTTTTATCTCTATGGTTTGTTTCCTATTCAAGGAGCCCTAGGCACAGACTGTGAAAAGCACTTTCATTGAGAGGGGTTGCCAAGCTTCTAAGAAATAACGAGTTTCCAAAATACCAGCAAATATTTTTTCACCCAATCTTGATGATACTTGGTGGTAATGATCAGTCCGCAAATCCCACTTGGCTCACCAAATTTTGTTCTTCTATGTTTAAGCGTTCGTCTACACTAGCAGTCTTTAAATTTAGGTTTCACTCTGCCCTCTCTTATATAGATAGATGAATTTGGAACTCTAAATCCAACATGGTTTGTAGTAGCTCTTTGAAACTAAACAAAATAAAGGAGTTCTCAGTTTTGTCTCTATGGTTTTTTTCCTCTTCAAGTAGCCCAAGGCACAGATTGTGGAAAAGCGTTTTCATTGAGAGGTTGCCAAGTTTCTAAGAAATAACGAGTTTCCAAAAAACCAGCAAATATTTTTTCACCGAATCTTGGTGATACTTGGGGCTAGTGATCAGTACACAAACCTACTTGGCCCACCAAATTTTGTTCTTCTAGGTTGAAGCGTTCCTCTACAGTAGCAGTTTTTATATGTAGGTTTCTCTCTGTTCTCTCTTATATAGATAGATTAATTTGTAACTCTAAATCCAACATGGTTTGTAGTAGATCTTTGAAACTTGAAAAAATAATGGAGTTCTCAGATTTGTCTCTATGATTTCTTTCCTCTTCAAGTAGCCCTAAGAAGAGAATGTGGAAAAGCACTTTCATTGAAAGGGGTTGCAAAGCTTCCAAGAAATTACGAGTTTCCGAAATACCAGCAAATATTTTTTCACCCAATCTTGATGATACTTGGTGGTAATGACAAGTACACAAATCCCACTTGGCTCACCAAAGTTTGTTCTTCTAGGTTGAAGCCTTCGTTTACAGTAGCAGTTTTTATTTTTAGGTTTCACTCTGTTCTCTCCTATATAGATAGATGAATTTGGAACTCTAAATCCAACATGGTTTGTAGTAGCTCTTTGAAACTTGACAAAATAAAGGAGTTCTCAGTTTTGTCTATATGGTTTGTTTCCTCTTCACGTAGCCCTAGGCACAGACTGTGGAAAAGCACTTTCATTGAGAGGGGTTGCCAAGCTTCTACGAAATAACGAGTTTCCGAAATACCAGCAAATATTTTTTCACCCAATCTTGATGATACTTGGTGGTAATGATAAGTCCACAATTCTCACTTGGCTCACCAAATTTTGTTCTTCTAGGTTTAAGCGTTCGTCTACAGTAGAATATTTTATATTTAGGTTTCACTATGTTCTCTTCTATATAGATAGATGAATTTGGAACTCTAAATCCAACATGGTTTGTAGTAGCTCTTTGAAACTTGACATAATAAAGGAGTTCTCAGTTTTGTCTCAATGGTTTGTTTCCTCTTCAAGTAGCCCTAAGCAGAGACAGTGGAAAAGCAGTTTCATTGATAGGGGTTGCCAAGCTTCGAAGAAATAATGAGTTTCCGAAATACCAGCAAATATTTTTTCACCCAATCTTGATGATACTTGGTGGTAATGATCGCTACAGAAATCCCACTTGACTCACCAAATTTTGTTCTTCTAGGTTGAAGCGTTCGTTTACATTAGCAGTTTATATTTTTAGGTTTCCCTCTGTTCTCCCCTATATAGATAGATGAATTTAAAACTCTAAATCCAACATGGTTTGTAGTAGCTCTTTGAAACTTGACAAAATAAAGGAGTTCTCAGTTTTTTCTCTATGATTTGTTTCCTCTTCAAGTAGCCCTAAGCAGAGACTGTGGAAAAGCACTTTCATTTAAAGGGGTTGCCAGGTTTCCATGAAATTACGAGTTTCCGAAATCCAGGCAAATATTTTTTCACTCAAACTTGATGATAAGTGGTGGTAGTGACAAGTACACAAATGCCACTTGGCTCACCAAATTGTGTTCTTCTAGGTTGAAGCGTTCGTTTTCAGTAGCAGTTTTTATTTTTAGGTTTCACTTTGTTCTCTCCTATATAGATATATGAATTTGGAACTCTAAATCCAACATGCTTTGTAGTAGCTCTTTGAAACTTGACAAAATAAAGGCGTTCTCAGTTTTGTCTCTATGGTTTTTTTCCTCTTCAAATACCCTAGGCACAGACTGTGGAAAAGCACTTTCATTGAAAGGGGTTGCCAAGCTTCCAAGAAATAACGAGTTTCCGAAATACCAGCAAATATTTTTTCACCCAAACTTGATGTTACATGGTGGTAATGATCGGTACACAAATCTCACTTGACTCAACAAATTTTGTTCTTCTAGGTTGAAGCGTTCGTTTACATTAGCAGTTTTTATTTTTTGGTTTCCCTCTGTTCTCTCCTATATAGGTAGATGAATTTGGAACTCTAAATACAACATGATTTGTAGTAGCTCTTTGAAACTTGACAAAATAAAGGAGTTCTCAGTTTTGTCTCTATGATTTGTTTCCTCATCAAGTAGCCCTAGGCACAGACTGTGGAAAAGCACTTTCATTGAGAGGGTTTGCCAAGCTTCTAAGAAATAACGAATTTCCGAAATACCAGAAAATATTTTTTCACCCAATCTTGATGATACTTAGTGGTATGATCAGTACACAAATCCCACTTGGCTCACCAAATTTTGTTCTTCTCGGTTGAATCGTTCGTTTACACTAGCAGTATTTATTTTTAGGTTTCACTTTGTTCTCTCCTATGTAGAGAGATGAATTTGGAACTCTAATCCAACATGGTTTGTAGTAGCTCTTTGAAACTTGACAAAATAAATAAGTTCTCAGTGTTGTGTCTATGGTTTGTTTCCTCTTCAAGTAGCCCTAGGCACAGACTGTGGAAAAGCACTTTCATTGAAAGGGGTTGCCAACCTTCCAAGAAATAACGCGTTTCCTAAATACCTGCAAATATTTTTTCACCCAATCTGGATCATAATTTGTGGTAATGATCAGTACACAAATCCCACTTGACTCAACAAATTTTGTTCTTCTAGGTTTAAGCGTTCGTTTACAGTAGCAGTTTATATTATTAGGTTTCCCTCTGTTCTTTCCTATATAGATAGATGAATTTGGAACTCTAAATCCAACAGGGTTTGTTGTATCTCTTTGAAACTTGACAACATAAAGGAGTTCTCAGTTTTGTCACTATGGTTTGTTTTCTCTTCAAGTAGCCCTAAGCAGAGACTGTGGAAAAGCACTTTCACTGAAAGGGGATGCCAAGCTTCTAAGAAATTACGAGTTTCCAAAATACCAGCAAATACTTTTTCACCCAATCTTGATGATAAGTGGTGGTAATGACAAGTACACAAATCCCTCTTGGCTCACCAAATTTTGTTCTTCTCGGTTGAAGCGTTCGTTTACACTAGCAGTATTTATTTTTAGGTTTCACTTTGTTGTCTCCTATATAGATAGATGAATTTGGAAATCTAAATACAACATGGTTTGTAGTCACTCTTTGATACTTGACAAAATAAAGGAGTTCTCAGTTTTGTCTCAATGGTTTCTTTCCTCTTCAAGTAGCCCTAAGCAGAGACAGTGGAAAAGCAGTTTCATTGAAAGGGGTTGCCAAGCTTCGAAGAAATAATGAGTATCCGAAATACCAGCAAATATTTTTTCACCCAATCTTGATGATACTTGGTGGTAATGATCGGTACAGAAATCCCACTTGACTCACCAAATTTTGTTCTTCTAGTTTGAAGTGTTCGTTTACAGTAGCAGTTTATATTTTTAGGTTTCCCTCTGTTCTCTCCTATATAGATAGCTGAATTTGGAACTCCAAATCCAACATGGTTTGTAATAGCTCTTTGAAACTTTACAAAAAATGTAGTTCTCAGTTTTGTCTCTATGATTTGCTTCCTCTTCAAGTAGACCTAAGCAGAGACACTGGAAAAGCACTTTCATTTAAAGGGGTTGCCAAGCTTTCAAGAAATTACGAGTTTCCGAAATACAGGCAAATATTTTTTCACCCAAACTTGATGATACATGGTGGTAATGATCGGTACACAAATCCCACTTGACTCAAGAAATTTTGTTCTTCGAGGTTGAAGCGTTCGTTTACATTAGCAGTTTATATTTTTAGGTTTCACTTTGTTCTCTCCTATATAGGTAGATGAATTTGGAACTCTAAATACAACATGATTTGTAGTAGCTCTTTGAAACTTGACAAAATAAAGGAGTTCTTAGTTTTGTCTCTATGATTTGTTTCCACTTCAATTAGCCCTAAGCAGAGACTGTGGAAAAGCACTTTCATTTAAAGGGGTTGCCAAGCTTTCAAGAAATTACGAGTTTCCAAAATACAGGCAAATATTTTTTCACCCAAACTTGATGATACATGGTGGTAATGATCGGTACACAAATCCCACTTGACTCAACAAATTTTGTTCTTCGAGGTTGAAGCGTTCGTTTATATCAGCAGTTTATATTTTTAGGTTTCCCTCTGTTCTCCTCTATATAGATAGATGAACTTAAAACTCTAAATCCAACATGCTTTGTAGTAGCTCTTTGAAACTTGAGAAAATAAAGGAGTTCTCAGTTTTTTCTCTATGATTTGTTTCCTCTTCAAGTAGCCCTAAGCAGAGACTGTGGAAAAGCACTTTCATTTAAAGGGGTTGCCAAGCTTCCAAGAAATTACGAGTTTCCGAAATCCAGGCAAATATTTTTTCACCCAAACTTGATGATACGTGGTGGTAATGACAAGTACACAAATGCCACTTGGCTCACCAAATTGTGTTCTTCTAGGTTGAAGCGTTCGTTTTCAGTAGCAGTTTTTATTTTTAGGTTTCACTTTGTTCTCTCCTATATAGATATATGAATTTGGAACTCTAAATCCAACATGCTTTGTAGTAGCTCTTTGAAACTTGAGAAAATAAAGGCGTTCTCAGTTTTGTCTCTATGGTTTGTTTCCTCTTCAAATAGCCCTAGGCACAGACTGTGGAAAAGCACTTTCATTGAAAGGGGTTGCCAAGCTTCCAAGAAATAACGATTTTCCGAAATACCAGCAAATATTTTTTCACCCAAACTTGATGTTACATGGTGGTAATGATTGGTACACAAATCCCACTTGACTCACCAAATTTTGTTCTTCTAGGTTGAAGCTTTCGTCTACAGTAGCAGTTTTTATATTCAGGTTTTTCTCTGTTCTCTCCTATATAGATAGATGAATTTGGAACTCTAAATACAACATGATTTGTAGTAGCTCTTTGAAACTTGACAAAATAAAGGAGTTCCAAGTTTTGTCTCTATGATTTGTTTCCTCATCAAGTAGCCCTAGGCACAGACTGTGGAAAAGCACTTTCATTGAGAGGGTTTGCCAAGCTTCTAAGAAATAACGAATTTCCGAAATACCAGAAAATATTTTTTCACCCAATCTTGATGATACTTAGTGGTATGATCAGTACACAAATCCCACTTGGCTCACCAAATTTTGTTCTTCTCGGTTGAAGCGTTCATTTACACTAGCAGTATTTATTTTTAGGTTTCACTTTGTTCTCTCCTATGTAGAGAGATGAATTTGGAACTCTAAATCCAACATGGTTTGTAGTAGCTCTTTGAAACTTGACAAAATAAAGGAGTTCTCAGTGTTGTGTCTATGGTTTGTTTCCTCTTCAAGTAGCCCTAGGCACAGACTGTGGAAAAGCACTTTCATTGAAAGGGGTTGCCAAGCTTCCAAGAAATAACGCGTTTCCTAAATACCTGCAAATATTTTTTCAACCAATCTGGATCATAATTTGTGGTAATGATCAGTACACAAATCCCACTTGACTCAACAAATTTTGTTCTTCTAAGTTTAAGCGTTCGTTTACAGTAGCAGTTTATATTATTAGGTTTCCCTCTGTTCTTTCCTATATAGATAGATGAATTTGGAACTCTAAATCCAACATGGTTTTTTGTATCTCTTTGAAACTTGACAACATAAAGGAGTTCTCAGTTTTGTCACTATGGTTTGTTTTCTCTTCAAGTAGCCCTAAGCAGAGACTGTGGAAAAGCACTTTCAATGAAAGGGGATGCCAAGCTTCCAAGAAATTACGAGTTTCCAAAATACCAGCAAATACTTTTTCACCCAAACTTGATGATAAGTGGTGGTAATGACAAGTACACAAATCCCACTTGGCTCACCAAATTTTGTTCTTCTCGGTTGAAGCGTTCGTTTACACTAGCAGTATTTATTTTTAGGTTTCACTTTGTTGTCTCCTATATAGATAGATGAATTTGGAAATCTAAATACAACATGGTTTGTAGTCGCTCTTTGATACTTGACAAAATAAAGGAGTTCTCAGTTTTGTCTCAATGGTTTCTTTCCTCTTCAAGTAGCCCTAAGCAGAGACAGTGGAAAAGCAGTTTCATTGAAAGGGGTTGCCAAGCTTCGAAGAAATAATGAGTATCCGAAATACCAGCAAATATTTTTTCACCCAATCTTGATGATCCTTGGTGGTAATGATCGGTACAGAAATCCCACTTGACTCACCAAATTTTGTTCTTCTAGTTTGAAGCGTTCGTTTACAGTAGCAGTTTATATTTTTAGGTTTCCCTCTGTTCTCTCCTATATAGATAGCTGAATTTGGAACTCCAAATCCAACATGGTTTGTAATAGCTCTTTGAAACTTTACAAAAAATGTAGTTCTCAGTTTTGTCTCTATGATTTGCTTCCTCTTCAAGTAGCCCTAAGCAGAGACTGTGGAAAAGCACTTTCATTTAAAGGGGTTGCCAAGCTTTCAAGAAATTACGAGTTTCCGAAATACAGGCAAATATTTTTTCACCCAAACTTGATGATACATGGTGGTAATGATCGGTACACAAATCCCACTTGACTCAACAAATTTTGTTCTTCGAGGTTGAAGCGTTCGTTTATATCAGCAGTTTATATTTTTAGGTTTCCCTCTGTTCTCCTCTATATAGATAGATGAACTTAAAACTCTAAATCCATCATGCTTTGTAGTAGCTCTTTGAAACTTGAGAAAATAAAGGAGTTCTCAGTTTTTTCTCTATGATTTGTTTCCTCTTCAAGTAGCCCTAGGCACAGACTGTGGAAAAGCACTTTCATTGAAAGGGGTTGCCAACCTTCCAAGAAATAACGCGTTTCCTAAATACCAGCAAATATTTTTTCACCCAATCTGGATGATACTTTGTGGTAATGATCGGTACACAAATCCCACTTGACTCACCAAATTGTGTTCTTCTAGGTTGAAGCGTTCGTTTTCAGTAGCAGTTTTTATTTTTAGGTTTCACTTTGTTCTCTCCGATATAGATATATGAATTTGGAACTCTAAATCCAACATGCTTTGTAGTAGCTCTTTGAAACTTGAGAAAATAAAGGCGTTCTCAGTTTTGTCTCTATGGTTTGTTTCCTTTTCAAATAGCCCTAGGCACAGACTGTGGAAAAGCACTTTCATTGAAAGGGGTTGCCGAGCTTCCAAGAAATAACGAGTTTCCGAAATACCAGCAAATATTTTTTCACCCAAACTTGATGTTACATGGTGGTAATGATCGGTACACAAATCTCACTTGACTCAACAAATTTTGTTCTTCTAGGTTGAAGCGTTCGTTTACATTAGCAGTTTTTATTTTTAGGTTTCCCTCTATTCTTTCCTATATAGGTAGATGAATTTGGAACTCTAAATACAACATGATTTGTAGTAGCTCTTTGAAACTTGACAAAATAAAGGAGTTCTCAGTTTTGTCACTATGGTTTGTTTCCACTTCAAGTAGCCCTAAGCAGAGACTGTGGAAAAGCACTTTCACTGAAAGGGTTGCCAAGCTTCTAAGAAATTGCGAGTTTCCAAAATACCAGCAAATACTTTTTCACCCAATCTTGATGATAAGTGGTGGTAATGATCGGTACACAAATCCCACTTGACTCACCAAATTTTGTTCTTCTCGGTTGAAGCGTTCGTTTACACTAGCAGTATTTATTTTTAGGTTTCACTTTGTTGTCTCCTATATAGATAGATGAATTTGGAAATCTAAATACAACATGGTTTGTAGTCGCTCTTTGATACTTGACAAAATAAAGGAGTTCTCAGTTTTGTCTCAATGGTTTCTTTCCTCTTCAAGTAGCCCTAAGCAGAGACAGTGGAAAAGCAGTTTCATTGAAAGGGGTTGCCAAGCTTCGAAGAAATAATGAGTATCCGAAATACCAGCAAATATTTTTTCACCCAATCTTGATGATACTTGGTGGTAATGATCGGTACAGAAATCCCACTTGACTCACCAAATTTTGTTCTTCTAGTTTGAAGTGTTCGTTTACAGTAGCAGTTTATATTTTTAGGTTTCCCTCTGTTCTCTCCTATATAGATAGCTGAATTTGGAACTCCAAATCCAACATGGTTTGTAATAGCTCTTTGAAACTTTACAAAAAATGTAGTTCTCAGTTTTGTCTCTATGATTTGCTTCCTCTTCAAGTAGACCTAAGCAGAGACACTGGAAAAGCACTTTCATTTAAAGGGGTTGCCAAGCTTTCAAGAAATTACGAGTTTCCGAAATACAGGCAAATATTTTTTCACCCAAACTTGATGATACATGGTGGTAATGATCGGTACACAAATCCCACTTGACTCAAGAAATTTTGTTCTTCGAGGTTGAAGCGTTCGTTTACATTAGCAGTTTATATTTTTAGGTTTCACTTTGTTCTCTCCTATATAGGTAGATGAATTTGGAACTCTAAATACAACATGATTTGTAGTAGCTCTTTGAAACTTGACAAAATAAAGGAGTTCTTAGTTTTGTCTCTATGATTTGTTTCCACTTCAATTAGCCCTAAGCAGAGACTGTGGAAAAGCACTTTCATTTAAAGGGGTTGCCAAGCTTTCAAGAAATTACGAGTTTCCAAAATACAGGCAAATATTTTTCACCCAAACTTGATGATACATGGTGGTAATGATCGGTACACAAATCCCACTTGACTCAACAAATTTTGTTCTTCGAGGTTGAAGCGTTCGTTTATATCAGCAGTTTATATTTTTAGGTTTCCCTCTGTTCTCCTCTATATAGATAGATGAACTTAAAACTCTAAATCCAACATGCTTTGTAGTAGCTCTTTGAAACTTGAGAAAATAAAGGAGTTCTCAGTTTTTTCTCTATGATTTGTTTCCTCTTCAAGTAGCCCTAAGCAGAGACTGTGGAAAAGCACTTTCATTTAAAGGGGTTGCCAAGCTTCCAAGAAATTACGAGTTTCCGAAATCCAGGCAAATATTTTTTCACCCAAACTTGATGATACGTGGTGGTAATGACAAGTACACAAATGCCACTTGGCTCACCAAATTGTGTTCTTCTAGGTTGAAGCGTTCGTTTTCAGTAGCAGTTTTTATTTTTAGGTTTCACTTTGTTCTCTCCTATATAGATATATGAATTTGGAACTCTAAATCCAACATGCTTTGTAGTAGCTCTTTGAAACTTGAGAAAATAAAGGCGTTCTCAGTTTTGTCTCTATGGTTTGTTTCCTCTTCAAATAGCCCTAGGCACAGACTGTGGAAAAGCACTTTCATTGAAAGGGGTTGCCAAGCTTCCAAGAAATAACGATTTTCCGAAATACCAGCAAATATTTTTTCACCCAAACTTGATGTTACATGGTGGTAATGATTGGTACACAAATCCCACTTGACTCACCAAATTTTGTTCTTCTAGGTTGAAGCTTTCGTCTACAGTAGCAGTTTTTATATTCAGGTTTTTCTCTGTTCTCTCCTATATAGATAGATGAATTTGGAACTCTAAATACAACATGATTTGTAGTAGCTCTTTGAAACTTGACAAAATAAAGGAGTTCCAAGTTTTGTCTCTATGATTTGTTTCCTCATCAAGTAGCCCTAGGCACAGACTGTGGAAAAGCACTTTCATTGAGAGGGTTTGCCAAGCTTCTAAGAAATAACGAATTTCCGAAATACCAGAAAATATTTTTTCACCCAATCTTGATGATACTTAGTGGTATGATCAGTACACAAATCCCACTTGGCTCACCAAATTTTGTTCTTCTCGGTTGAAGCGTTCATTTACACTAGCAGTATTTATTTTTAGGTTTCACTTTGTTCTCTCCTATGTAGAGAGATGAATTTGGAACTCTAAATCCAACATGGGTTTGTAGTAGCTCTTTGAAACTTGACAAAATAAAGGAGTTCTCAGTGTTGTGTCTATGGTTTGTTTCCTCTTCAAGTAGCCCTAGGCACAGACTGTGGAAAAGCACTTTCATTGAAAGGGGTTGCCAAGCTTCCAAGAAATAACGCGTTTCCTAAATACCTGCAAATATTTTTTCAACCAATCTGGATCATAATTTGTGGTAATGATCAGTACACAAATCCCACTTGACTCAACAAATTTTGTTCTTCTAAGTTTAAGCGTTCGTTTACAGTAGCAGTTTATATTATTAGGTTTCCCTCTGTTCTTTCCTATATAGATAGATGAATTTGGAACTCTAAATCCAACATGGTTTTTTGTATCTCTTTGAAACTTGACAACATAAAGGAGTTCTCAGTTTTGTCACTATGGTTTGTTTTCTCTTCAAGTAGCCCTAAGCAGAGACTGTGGAAAAGCACTTTCAATGAAAGGGGATGCCAAGCTTCCAAGAAATTACGAGTTTCCAAAATACCAGCAAATACTTTTTCACCCAAACTTGATGATAAGTGGTGGTAATGACAAGTACACAAATCCCACTTGGCTCACCAAATTTTGTTCTTCTCGGTTGAAGCGTTCGTTTACACTAGCAGTATTTATTTTTAGGTTTCACTTTGTTGTCTCCTATATAGATAGATGAATTTGGAAATCTAAATACAACATGGTTTGTAGTCGCTCTTTGATACTTGACAAAATAAAGGAGTTCTCAGTTTTGTCTCAATGGTTTCTTTCCTCTTCAAGTAGCCCTAAGCAGAGACAGTGGAAAAGCAGTTTCATTGAAAGGGGTTGCCAAGCTTCGAAGAAATAATGAGTATCCGAAATACCAGCAAATATTTTTTCACCCAATCTTGATGATCCTTGGTGGTAATGATCGGTACAGAAATCCCACTTGACTCACCAAATTTTGTTCTTCTAGTTTGAAGCGTTCGTTTACAGTAGCAGTTTATATTTTTAGGTTTCCCTCTGTTCTCTCCTATATAGATAGCTGAATTTGGAACTCCAAATCCAACATGGTTTGTAATAGCTCTTTGAAACTTTACAAAAAATGTAGTTCTCAGTTTTGTCTCTATGATTTGCTTCCTCTTCAAGTAGCCCTAAGCAGAGACTGTGGAAAAGCACTTTCATTTAAAGGGGTTGCCAAGCTTTCAAGAAATTACGAGTTTCCGAAATACAGGCAAATATTTTTTCACCCAAACTTGATGATACATGGTGGTAATGATCGGTACACAAATCCCACTTGACTCAACAAATTTTGTTCTTCGAGGTTGAAGCGTTCGTTTATATCAGCAGTTTATATTTTTAGGTTTCCCTCTGTTCTCCTCTATATAGATAGATGAACTTAAAACTCTAAATCCATCATGCTTTGTAGTAGCTCTTTGAAACTTGAGAAAATAAAGGAGTTCTCAGTTTTTTCTCTATGATTTGTTTCCTCTTCAAGTAGCCCTAGGCACAGACTGTGGAAAAGCACTTTCATTGAAAGGGGTTGCCAACCTTCCAAGAAATAACGCGTTTCCTAAATACCAGCAAATATTTTTTCACCCAATCTGGATGATACTTTGTGGTAATGATCGGTACACAAATCCCACTTGACTCACCAAATTGTGTTCTTCTAGGTTGAAGCGTTCGTTTTCAGTA
>NW_027510324.1:0-34733 GCF_048772815.1 Callospermophilus lateralis
CAGTCTGTGCCTACGGCTACTTGAAGAGGAAACAAACCATAGAGACAAAACTGAGAACTCCTTTATTTTATCGAGTTTCAAAGAGCTACTACAAACCATGGTGGATTTAGAGTTCCAAATTCATGTATCTATATATGAGAGAACAGAGGGAAACCTAACTATAAAAACTGCTACTGTACACGAACGCTTCAACCTAGAAGAACAAAATTTGGTGAGCCAAGTGGTATTTGTGTACTGATCATTACCTACAAGTATCATCAAGATTGGGTGAAAAAATATTTGCTGGTATTTTGGAAACTCGTTATTTCTTAGAAGCTTGGCAACTCCTCTCAATGAAAGTGCTTTCCACAGTCTGTGCCTAGGACTACTTGAAGAGGAAACAAACCATAGAGACAAAACTGAGAACTCCTTTATTTTGTCAAGTTTCAAACAGCTACTACAAACCATGTTGTATTTAGAGTTCCAGATTCATCGATCTATATAGGAGAGAAGAGAGGGAAACCTAAATATAAAAACTGCTACTGTAGACGACCGCTTCAACCTAGAAGAACAAATTTGGTGAGCCAAGTGGGATTTGTGTACTGATCATAAGCAACAAGTATCATCAAGATTGGGTGAAAAAATATTTGCTGGTATTTCGGAAACTCGTTATTTCTTAGAAGCTTGGCAATCCCTCTCAATGAAAGTGCTTTTCCACAGTCTGTGCCTAGGGCTAATTGAAAAGGAAACAAACCATAGAGACAAAACTGAGAACTCCTTTATTTTGTCAAGTTTCATAGAGCTACTACAAACCATGTTGGATTTAGAGTTCCAAATTCATCTATCTATATATGAGAGAACAGTGTGAAACCTAAATATAAAAACTGCTACTGTAGACAAACGCTTCAACCTAGAAGAACAAAATTTGGTGAGCCAAGTGGGATTTGTGTACTGATCATTACCACCAAGTATCATCAAGATTGGGTGAAAAAATATTTGCTGGTATTTCGGAAACTGTTTAGTTCTTAGAAGCTTGGCAACTAATCTCAATGACAGTGCTTTTCCACAGTCTGTGCCTAGGGCTCCTTGAAGATTAAACAAACCATAGAGACAAAACTGAGAACTCCTTTATTTTTTCAAAGTTTCAAGAGCTACTACAAACCATGTTGGATTTAGAGTTCCAAATTCATCTATCTATAAGAGAGTAAGAATGAAACCTAAATATAAAAACTGCTACTGTAGACGAACTCTTCAACCTAGAAGAACAAAATTTGGTGAAGCAAGTGGGATTTGTGTACTGATCATTACCACCAAGTATCACCAAGTACTGATCATTACCACCAACTATTTGCTGGTATTTCGGAAACTCGTTATTGCTTAGAAGCTTGGCAACTTCTCTCAATGAAAGTGCTTTTCCACAGTCTGTGCCTAGGGGTACTTGAAGAGGAAACAAACCATAGAAACAAAACTGAGAACTCCTTTATTTTGTCAAGTTTCAAAGAACTACTACAAACCATGTTGGATTTAGATTTCCAAATTCATCTATCTATATAGGGGAAAACAGAGAAAACCTAAATATAAAACTGCTACTGTAGATGAACGCTTCAATCTAGAAGAACAAAATTTGGTCAGCCAAGTGGGGATTTGTGTACTGATCATTAGCAACAAGTATCATCAAGATTCGGTGAAAAAACATTTGCTGGTATTTCGGAAACTCGTTATTTCTTAGAAGTTTGGCAACGCCTCTCAATGAAAGTTCTTTTCCACAGTCTGTGCCTAGGGCTCCTTGAAGATTAAACAAACCATAGAGACAAAACTGAGAACTCCTTTATTTTGTCAAGTTTCAAAGAGCTACTATAAACCATGTTTTATTTAGAGTTCCAAATTCATCTATCTATATAGTGAGAACAGAGGGAAACCTAAATATAAAAACTGCTACTGTAGACGAACGCTTCAAACTAGAAGATCAAAATGTGGTGAGCCCAGTGGGATTTGTGTACTGATCATTACCACCAACTATCATCAAGATTGTGTGAAAATATATTTGCTGGTATTTCGGAAACTCGTTATTTCTTAGAAACTTGGCAACCCCTCTCAATGAAAGTGCTTTTCCACAGTCTGTGCCTACGGCTACTTGAAGAGGAAACAAACCATAGAGACAAAACTGAGAACTCCTTTATTTTATCGAGTTTCAAAAGAGCTACTGCAAACCATGTTGGATTTAGAGTTCCAAATTCATCTATCTATATATGAGAGAACAGAGGGAAACCTAACTATAAAAACTGCTACTGTACACGAACGCATCAACCTAGAAGAACAAAATTTGGTGAGCCAAGTGGTATTTGTGTACTGATCAGTACCTACAAGTATCATCATGATTGAGTGAAAAAATATTTGCTGGTATTTTGGAAACTCGTTATTTCTTAGAAGCTTGGCAACTCCTCTCAATGAAAGTGCTTTTCCACAGTCTGTGCCTAGGGCTCCTTGAAGATTAAACAAACCATAGAGACAAAACTGAGAACTCCTTTATTTTTTCAAGTTTCAAGAGCTACTACAAACCATGTTGGATTTAGAGTTCCAAATTCATCTATCTATAAGAGAGAACAGAGGGAAACCTAACTATAAAACTGCCTCTGTACACGAACGCATCAACCTAGAAGAACAAGATTTGGTGAGCCAAGTGGGATTTGTGTACTGATCATTACCACCAAGTATCACCAAGTACTGATCATTACCACCAAGTATTTGCTGGTATTTCGGAAACTCGTTATTGCTTAGAAGCTTGGCAACTTCTCTCAATGAAAGTGCTTTTCCACAGTCTGTGCCTAGGGCTACATGAAGAGGAAACAAACCATAGAGACAAAACTGAGAACTCCTTTATCTTGTCAAGTTTCAAAGAGCTACTATAAACCATGTTTTATTTAGAGTTCCAAATTCATCTATCTATATAGGTGAGAACATAGGGAAACCTAAATATAAAAACTGCTACTGTATACGAACGCTTCAAACTAGAAGATCAAAATGTGGTGAGCCCAGTGGGATTTGTGTACTGATCATTACCACCAAGTATCATCAAGATTGGGTGAAAAAATATTTGCTGGTATTTTGGAAACTCGTTATTTCTTAGAAGCTTGGCAACCCATCTCAGTGAAAGTGCTTTCCACAGTCTGTGCCAAGGACTACTTGAAGTGGAAACAATCCATAGAGACAAAACTGAGAACTTTTTTATTTTATCAAGTTTCAAAGAGCTACTACAAACCATGTTGGATTTAGAGTTCCAAATTCATCTATCTATATAGAAGAGAACAAAGGGAAACCTAAATATAAAAACTGCTACTGTAGACGAAAGCTTCAAACTAGAAGAACAAAATTTGGTGAGCCAAGTGGGATTTGTGTACTGATCATAAGCAACAATTATCATCAAGATTGGGTGAAAAAATATTTGCTGGTATTTCGGAAACTCGTTATTTCTTAGAAGCTTGGCAATCCCTCTGAATGAAAGTGCTTTTCCACAGTCTGTGCCTAGGGATAATTGAAAAGGAAACAAACCAAAGAGACAAAACTGAGAACTCCTTTATTTTGTCAAGTTTCATAGAGCTACTACAAACCATGTTGGATTTAGAGTTCCAAATTCATCTATCTATATATGAGAGAACAGAGTGAAACCTAAATATAAAAACTGCTACTGTAGACAAACGCTTCAACCTAGAAGAACAAAATTTGGTGAGCCAAGTGGGATTTGTGTACTGATCATTACCACCAAGTATCATCAAGATTGGGTGAAAATATATTTGCTGGTATTTCGGAATCTCGTTAGTTCTTAGAAGCTTAGCAACTAATCTCAATGAGAGTGCTTTTCCACAGTCTGTGCCTAGGGCTCCTTGAAGATTAAACAAACCATAGAGACAAAACTGAGAACTCCTTATTTTTTCAAGTTTCAAGAGCTACTACAAACCATGTTGGATTTAGAGTTCCAAATTCATCTATCTATAAGAGAGTAAGAATGAAACCTAAATATAAAAACTGCTACTGTAGACGAACTCTTCAACCTAGAAGAACAAAATTTGGTGAAGCAAGTGGGATTTGTGTACTGATCATTACCACCAAGTATCACCAAGTACTGATCATTACCACCAAGTGTTTGCTGGTATTTTGGAAACTCGTTATTGCTTAGAAGCTTGGCAACTTCTCTCAATGAAAGTGCATTTCCACAGTCTGTGCCTAGGGCTACATGAAGAGGAAAGAAACCATAGAAACAAAACTGAGAACTCCTTTATTTTGTCATGTTTCAAAGAGCTACTACAAACCATGTTGGATTTAGATTTCCAAATTCATCTATCTATATAGGAGAGAACAGAGGAAAACCTAAATAAAAAACTGCTACTGTAGACGAACGCTTCAACCTAGAAGAACAAAATTTGGTCAGCCAAGTGGGATTTGTGTACTGATCATTAGCAACAAGTATCATCAAGATTCGGTGAAAAAACATTTGCTGGTATTTTGGAAACTCGTTATTTCTTAGAAGTTTGGCAACCCCTCTCAATGAAATTTCTTTTCCACAGTCTGTGCCTAGGGCTCCTTGAAGATTAAACAAACCATAGAGACAAAACTGAGAACTCCTTTATTTTGTCAAGTTTCAAAGAGCTACTATAAACCATGTTTTATTTAGAGTTCCAAATTCATCTATCTATATAGGTGAGAACAGAGGGAAACCTAAATATAAAAACTGCTACTGTAGACGAACGCTTCAAACTAGAAGATCAAAATGTGGTGAGCCCAGTGGGATTTGTGTACTGATCATTACCACCAAGTATCATCAAGATTGTGTGAAAATATATTTGCTGGTATTTCGGAAACTCGTTTTTTCTTAGAAGCTTGGCAACCACTCTCAATGAAAGTGCTTTTCCACAGTCTGTGCCTACGGCTACTTGAAGAGGAAACAAACCATAGAGACAAAACTGAGAACTCCTTTATTTTATCGAGTTTCAAAGAGCTACTGCAAACCATGTTGGATTTAGAGTTCCAAATTCATCTATCTATATAGAAGAGAACAAAGGGAAACCTAAATATAAAAACTGCTACTGTAGACGAAAGCTTCAAACTAGAAGAACAAAATTTGGTGAGCCAAGTGGGATTTGTGTACTGATCATAAGCAACAATTATCATCAAGATTGGGTGAAAAAATATTTGCTGGTATTTCGGAAACTCGTTATTTCTTAGAAGCTTGGCAATCCCTCTGAATGAAAGTGCTTTTCCACAGTCTGTGCCTAGGGATAATTGAAAAGGAAACAAACCAAAGAGACAAAACTGAGAACTCCTTTATTTTGTCAAGTTTCATAGAGCTACTACAAACCATGTTGGATTTAGAGTTCCAAATTCATCTATCTATATATGAGAGAACAGAGTGAAACCTAAATATAAAAACTGCTACTGTAGACAAACGCTTCAACCTAGAAGAACAAAATTTGGTGAGCCAAGTGGGATTTGTGTACTGATCATTACCACCAAGTATCATCAAGATTGGGTGAAAAAATATTTGCTGGTATTTCGGAATCTCGTTAGTTCTTAGAAGCTTAGCAACTAATCTCAATGAGAGTGCTTTTCCACAGTCTGTGCCTAGGGCTCCTTGAAGATTAAACAAACCATAGAGACAAAACTGAGAACTCCTTATTTTTTCAAGTTTCAAGAGCTACTACAAACCATGTTGGATTTAGAGTTCCAAATTCATCTATCTATAAGAGAGTAAGAATGAAACCTAAATATAAAAACTGCTACTGTAGACGAACTCTTCAACCTAGAAGAACAAAATTTGGTGAAGCAAGTGGGATTTGTGTACTGATCATTACCACCAAGTATCACCAAGTACTGATCATTACCACCAAGTGTTTGCTGGTATTTTGGAAACTCGTTATTGCTTAGAAGCTTGGCAACTTCTCTCAATGAAAGTGCTTTTCCACAGTCTGTGCCTAGGGCTACTTGAAGAGGAAAGAAACCATAGAAACAAAACTGAGAACTCCTTTATTTTGTCATGTTTCAAAGAGCTACTACAAACCATGTTGGATTTAGATTTCCAAATTCATCTATCTATATAGGAGAGAACAGAGGAAAACCTAAATAAAAAACTGCTACTGTAGACGAACGCTTCAACCTAGAAGAACAAAATTTGGTCAGCCAAGTGGGATTTGTGTACTGATCATTAGCAACAAGTATCATCAAGATTCGGTGAAAAAACATTTGCTGGTATTTTGGAAACTCGTTATTTCTTAGAAGTTTGGCAACCCCTCTCAATGAAATTTCTTTTCCACAGTCTGTGCCTAGGGCTCCTTGAAGATTAAACAAACCATAGAGACAAAACTGAGAACTCCTTTATTTTGTCAAGTTTCAAAGAGCTACTATAAACCATGTTTTATTTAGAGTTCCAAATTCATCTATCTATATAGGTGAGAACAGAGGGAAACCTAAATATAAAAACTGCTACTGTAGACGAACGCTTCAAACTAGAAGATCAAAATGTGGTGAGCCCAGTGGGATTTGTGTACTGATCATTACCACCAAGTATCATCAAGATTGTGTGAAAATATATTTGCTGGTATTTCGGAAACTCGTTTTTTCTTAGAAGCTTGGCAACCCCTCTCAATGAAAGTGCTTTTCCACAGTCTGTGCCTACGGCTACTTGAAGAGGAAACAAACCATAGAGACAAAACTGAGAACTCCTTTATTTTATCGAGTTTCAAAGAGCTACTGCAAACCATGTTGGATTTAGAGTTCCAAATTCATCTATCTATATATAGGAGAACAGAGGGAAACCTAACTATAAAAACTGCTACTGTACACGAACGCATCAACCTAGAAGAACAAAATTTGGTGAGCCAAGTGGTATTTGTGTACTGATCAGTACCTACAAGTATCATCAAGATTGGGTGAAAAAATATTTGCTGGTATTTTGGAAATTCGTTATTTCTTAGAAGCTTGGCAACTCCTCTCAATGAAAGTGCTTTTCCACAGTCTGTGCCTAGGGCTCCTTGAAGATTAAACAAACCATAGAGACAAAACTGAGAACTCCTTTATTTTTTCAAGTTTCAAGAGCTACTACAAACCATGTTGGATTTAGAGTTCCAAATTCATCTATCTATAAGAGAGAACAGAGGGAAACCTAACTATAAAACTGCCTCTGTACACGAACGCATCAACCTAGAAGAACAAAATTTGGTGAGCCAGGTGGGATTTGTGTACTGATCATTACCACAAAGTATCACCAAGTACTGATCATTACCACCAAGTATTTGCTGGTATTTCGGAAACTCGTTATTGCTTAGAAGTTTGGCAACTTCTCTCAATGAAAGTGCTTTTCCACAGTCTGTGCCTAGGGCTACTTGAGGAGGAAACAAACCATAGAGACAAAACTGAGAACTCCTTTATCTTGTCAAGTTTCAAAGAGCTACTATAAACCATGTTTTATTTAGAGTTCCAAATTCATCTATCTATATAGGTGAGAACATAGGGAAACCTAAATATAAAAACTGCTACTGTAGACGAACGCTTCAAACTAGAAGATCAAAATGTGTTGAGCCCAGTGGGATTTGTGTACTGGTCATTACCACCAAGTATCATCAAGATTGGGTGAAAAAATATTTGCTGGTATTTTGGAAACTCGTTATTTCTTAGAAGTTTGGCAACCCATCTCAGTGAAAGTGCTTTCCACAGTCTGTGCCAAGGACTACTTGAAGAGGAAACAAACCATAGAGACAAAACTGAGAACTTTTTTATTTTATCAAGTTTCAAAGAGCTACTACAAACCATGTTGGATTTAGAGTTCCAAATTCTTCTATCTATATAGGAGAGAACAGAGGGAAACCTAAATATAAAAACTGCTACTGTAGACGAACGCTTCAACCTAGAAGAACAAAATTTAGTGAGCCAAGTGGGATTTGTGTACTGATCATTAGCAACAAGTATCATCAAGATTGGGTAAAAAATATTTGCTGGTGTTTCGGAAAATTGTTATTTCTTAGAAGCTTGGCAACCCCTCTCAATGAAAGTGCTTTTCCACAGTGTGTGCCTAGGGCTACTTGAAGAGGAAACAAACCATAGAGACAAAACTGAGAACTCCTTTATTTTGTCAAGTTTCAAAGGGGTACTAAAAAAAACAAGTTGGATTTAGAGTTCCAAATTCATCTATCTATATATGAGAGAACAGAGTGAAACCTAAATATAAAAACTGCTACTGTAGACGAAAGCTTCAACCTAGAAGAACAAAATTTGGTGAGCCAAGTGTGATTTGTGTAGTGATCATTACCACCAAGTATCATCAAGATTGGGTGAAAAAATATTTGCTGGTATTTCGGAAACTCGTTATTTCTTAGAGGCTTGGCAACCCCTCTCAATGAAAGTGCTTTTCCACAGTCTGTGCCTAGTGCTACTTGAAGAGGAAACAAACCATAGAGACAAAACTGAGAACTCCATTATTTTGTCAAGTTTCAAAGAGCTACTGTAAACCATGTTGGATTTAGAGTTCCAAATTCATCTATTTATATAGGAGAGAACAGAGGGAAACCTAAATATAAAAACTGCTACTGTACACGAACGCTTCAACCTAGAAGAACAAAATTTGGTGAGCCAAGTGGGATTTGTGTACTGATCATTACCACCAAGTATCATCAAGATTGGGTGAAAAAAATATTTGCTGGTATTTCGGAAACTCGTTAGTTCTTAGAAGCTTGGCAACTAATCTGAATGACAGTGCTTTTCAACAGTCTGTGCCTAGGGCTCCTTGAAGATTAAACAAACCATAGAGACAAAACTGAGAACTCCTTTATTTTTTCAAGTTTCAAGAGCTACTACAAACCATGTTGGATTTAGAGTTCCAAATTCATCTATCTATAAGAGAGTAAGAATGAAACCTAAATATAAAAACTGCTACTGTAGACGAACTCTTCAACCTAGAAGAACAAAATTTGGTGAGTCAAGTGGGATTTGTGTACTGATCATTAGCAACAAGTATCATCAAGATTCGGTGAAAAAACATTTGCTGGTATTTCGGAAACTCGTTATTTCTTAGAAGTTTGGCAAACCCTCTCAATGAAAGTTCTTTTCCACAGTCTGTGCCTAGGGCTCCTTGAAGATTAAACAAACCATAGAGACAAAACTGAGAACTCCTTTATTTTGTCAAGTTTCAAAGAGCTACTATAAACCATGTTTTATTTAGAGTTCCAAATTCATCTATCTATATAGGTGAGAACAGAGGGAAACCTAAATATAAAAACTGCTACTGTAGACGAACGCTTCAAACTAGAAGATCAAAATGTGGTGAGCCCAGTGGGATTTGTGTACTGATCATTACCACCAAGTATCATCAAGATTGTGTGAAAATATATTTGCTGGTATTTCGGAAACTCGTTTTTTCTTAGAAGCTTGGCAACCCCTCTCAATGAAAGTGCTTTTCCACAGTCTGTGCCTACGGCTACTTGAAGAGGAAACAAACCATAGAGACAAAACTGAGAACTCCTTTATTTTATCGAGTTTCAAAGAGCTACTGCAAACCATGTTGGATTTAGAGTTCCAAATTCATCTATCTATATATAAGAGAACAGAGGGAAACCTAACTATAAAAACTGCTACTGTACACGAACGCATCAACCTAGAAGAACAAAATTTGGTGAGCCAAGTGGTATTTGTGTACTGATCAGTACCTACAAGTATCATCAAGATTGGGTGAAAAAATATTTGCTGGTATTTTGGAAATTCGTTATTTCTTAGAAGCTTGGCAACTCCTCTCAATGAAAGTGCTTTTCCACAGTCTGTGCCTAGGGCTCCTTGAAGATTAAACAAACCATAGAGACAAAACTGAGAACTCCTTTATTTTTTCAAGTTTCAAGAGCTACTACAAACCATGTTGGATTTAGAGTTCCAAATTCATCTATCTATAAGAGAGAACAGAGGGAAACCTAACTATAAAACTGCCTCTGTACACGAACGCATCAACCTAGAAGAACAAAATTTGGTGAGCCAGGTGGGATTTGTGTACTGATCATTACCACAAAGTATCACCAAGTACTGATCATTACCACCAAGTATTTGCTGGTATTTCGGAAACTCGTTATTGCTTAGAAGTTTGGCAACTTCTCTCAATGAAAGTGCTTTTCCACAGTCTGTGCCTAGGGCTACTTGAGGAGGAAACAAACCATAGAGACAAAACTGAGAACTGCTTTATCTTGTCAAGTTTCAAAGAGCTACTATAAACCATGTTTTATTTAGAGTTCCAAATTCATCTATCTATATAGGTGAGAACATAGGGAAACCTAAATATAAAAACTGCTACTGTAGACGAACGCTTCAAACTAGAAGGTCAAAATGTGTTGAGCCCAGTGGGATTTGTGTACTGGTCATTACCACCAAGTATCATCAAGATTGGGTGAAAAAATTTTGCTGGTATTTTGGAAACTCGTTATTTCTTAGAAGTTTGGCAACCCATCTCAGTGAAAGTGCTTTCCACAGTCTGTGCCAAGGACTACTTGAAGAGGAAACAAACCATAGAGACAAAACTGAGAACTTTTTTATTTTATCAAGTTTCAAAGAGCTACTACAAACCATGTTGGATTTAGAGTTCCAAATTCATCTATCTATATATGAGAGAACAGAGTGAAACCTAAATATAAAAACTGCTACTGTAGACGAAAGCTTCAACCTAGAAGAACAAAATTTGGTGAGCCAAGTGTGATTTGTGTAGTGATCATTACCACCAAGTATCATCAAGATTGGGTGAAAAAATATTTGCTGGTATTTCGGAAACTCGTTATTTCTTAGAGGCTTGGCAACCCCTCTCAATGAAAGTGCTTTTCCACAGTCTGTGCCTAGTGCTACTTGAAGAGGAAACAAACCATAGAGACAAAACTGAGAACTCCATTATTTTGTCAAGTTTCAAAGAGCTACTGTAAACCATGTTGGATTTAGAGTTCCAAATTCATCTATTTATATAGGAGAGAACAGAGGGAAACCTAAATATAAAAACTGCTACTGTACACGAACGCTTCAACCTAGAAGAACAAAATTTGGTGAGCCAAGTGGGATTTGTGTACTGATCATTACCACCAAGTATCATCAAGATTGGGTGAAAAAAATATTTGCTGGTATTTCGGAAACTCGTTAGTTCTTAGAAGCTTGGCAACTAATCTGAATGACAGTGCTTTTCAACAGTCTGTGCCTAGGGCTCCTTGAAGATTAAACAAACCATAGAGACAAAACTGAGAACTCCTTTATTTTTTCAAGTTTCAAGAGCTACTACAAACCATGTTGGATTTAGAGTTCCAAATTCATCTATCTATAAGAGAGTAAGAATGAAACCTAAATATAAAAACTGCTACTGTAGACGAACTCTTCAACCTAGAAGAACAAAATTTGGTGAGTCAAGTGGGATTTGTGTACTGATCATTAGCAACAAGTATCATCAAGATTCGGTGAAAAAACATTTGCTGGTATTTCGGAAACTCGTTATTTCTTAGAAGTTTGGCAAACCCTCTCAATGAAAGTTCTTTTCCACAGTCTGTGCCTAGGGCTCCTTGAAGATTAAACAAACCATAGAGACAAAACTGAGAACTCCTTTATTTTGTCAAGTTTCAAAGAGCTACTATAAACCATGTTTTATTTAGAGTTCCAAATTCATCTATCTATATAGGTGAGAACAGAGGGAAACCTAAATATAAAAACTGCTACTGTAGACGAACGCTTCAAACTAGAAGATCAAAATGTGGTGAGCCCAGTGGGATTTGTGTACTGATCATTACCACCAAGTATCATCAAGATTGTGTGAAAATATATTTGCTGGTATTTCGGAAACTCGTTTTTTCTTAGAAGCTTGGCAACCCCTCTCAATGAAAGTGCTTTTCCACAGTCTGTGCCTACGGCTACTTGAAGAGGAAACAAACCATAGAGACAAAACTGAGAACTCCTTTATTTTATCGAGTTTCAAAGAGCTACTGCAAACCATGTTGGATTTAGAGTTCCAAATTCATCTATCTATATATAAGAGAACAGAGGGAAACCTAACTATAAAAACTGCTACTGTACACGAACGCATCAACCTAGAAGAACAAAATTTGGTGAGCCAAGTGGTATTTGTGTACTGATCAGTACCTACAAGTATCATCAAGATTGGGTGAAAAAATATTTGCTGGTATTTTGGAAATTCGTTATTTCTTAGAAGCTTGGCAACTCCTCTCAATGAAAGTGCTTTTCCACAGTCTGTGCCTAGGGCTCCTTGAAGATTAAACAAACCATAGAGACAAAACTGAGAACTCCTTTATTTTTTCAAGTTTCAAGAGCTACTACAAACCATGTTGGATTTAGAGTTCCAAATTCATCTATCTATAAGAGAGAACAGAGGGAAACCTAACTATAAAACTGCCTCTGTACACGAACGCATCAACCTAGAAGAACAAAATTTGGTGAGCCAGGTGGGATTTGTGTACTGATCATTACCACAAAGTATCACCAAGTACTGATCATTACCACCAAGTATTTGCTGGTATTTCGGAAACTCGTTATTGCTTAGAAGTTTGGCAACTTCTCTCAATGAAAGTGCTTTTCCACAGTCTGTGCCTAGGGCTACTTGAGGAGGAAACAAACCATAGAGACAAAACTGAGAACTGCTTTATCTTGTCAAGTTTCAAAGAGCTACTATAAACCATGTTTTATTTAGAGTTCCAAATTCATCTATCTATATAGGTGAGAACATAGGGAAACCTAAATATAAAAACTGCTACTGTAGACGAACGCTTCAAACTAGAAGGTCAAAATGTGTTGAGCCCAGTGGGATTTGTGTACTGGTCATTACCACCAAGTATCATCAAGATTGGGTGAAAAAATTTTGCTGGTATTTTGGAAACTCGTTATTTCTTAGAAGTTTGGCAACCCATCTCAGTGAAAGTGCTTTCCACAGTCTGTGCCAAGGACTACTTGAAGAGGAAACAAACCATAGAGACAAAACTGAGAACTTTTTTATTTTATCAAGTTTCAAAGAGCTACTACAAACCATGTTGGATTTAGAGTTCCAAATTCTTCTATCTATATAGGAGAGAACAGAGGGAAACCTAAATATAAAAACTGCTACTGTAGACGAACGCTTCAACCTAGAAGAACAAAATTTAGTGAGCCAAGTGGGATTTGTGTACTGATCATTAGCAACAAGTATCATCAAGATTGGGTAAAAAATATTTGCTGGTGTTTCGGAAAATTGTTATTTCTTAGAAGCTTGGCAACCCCTCTCAATGAAAGTGCTTTTCCACAGTGTGTGCCTAGGGCTACTTGAAGAGGAAACAAACCATAGAGACAAAACTGAGAACTCCTTTATTTTGTCAAGTTTCAAAGGGGTACTAAAAAAAACAAGTTGGATTTAGAGTTCCAAATTCATCTATCTATATATGAGAGAACAGAGTGAAACCTAAATATAAAAACTGCTACTGTAGACGAAAGCTTCAACCTAGAAGAACAAAATTTGGTGAGCCAAGTGTGATTTGTGTAGTGATCATTACCACCAAGTATCATCAAGATTGGGTGAAAAAATATTTGCTGGTATTTCGGAAACTCGTTATTTCTTAGAGGCTTGGCAACCCCTCTCAATGAAAGTGCTTTTCCACAGTCTGTGCCTAGTGCTACTTGAAGAGGAAACAAACCATAGAGACAAAACTGAGAACTCCATTATTTTGTCAAGTTTCAAAGAGCTACTGTAAACCATGTTGGATTTAGAGTTCCAAATTCATCTATTTATATAGGAGAGAACAGAGGGAAACCTAAATATAAAAACTGCTACTGTACACGAACGCTTCAACCTAGAAGAACAAAATTTGGTGAGCCAAGTGGGATTTGTGTACTGATCATTACCACCAAGTATCATCAAGATTGGGTGAAAAAAATATTTGCTGGTATTTCGGAAACTCGTTAGTTCTTAGAAGCTTGGCAACTAATCTGAATGACAGTGCTTTTCAACAGTCTGTGCCTAGGGCTCCTTGAAGATTAAACAAACCATAGAGACAAAACTGAGAACTCCTTTATTTTTTCAAGTTTCAAGAGCTACTACAAACCATGTTGGATTTAGAGTTCCAAATTCATCTATCTATAAGAGAGTAAGAATGAAACCTAAATATAAAAACTGCTACTGTAGACGAACTCTTCAACCTAGAAGAACAAAATTTGGTGAGTCAAGTGGGATTTGTGTACTGATCATTAGCAACAAGTATCATCAAGATTCGGTGAAAAAACATTTGCTGGTATTTCGGAAACTCGTTATTTCTTAGAAGTTTGGCAAACCCTCTCAATGAAAGTTCTTTTCCACAGTCTGTGCCTAGGGCTCCTTGAAGATTAAACAAACCATAGAGACAAAACTGAGAACTCCTTTATTTTGTCAAGTTTCAAAGAGCTACTATAAACCATGTTTTATTTAGAGTTCCAAATTCATCTATCTATATAGGTGAGAACAGAGGGAAACCTAAATATAAAAACTGCTACTGTAGACGAACGCTTCAAACTAGAAGATCAAAATGTGGTGAGCCCAGTGGGATTTGTGTACTGATCATTACCACCAAGTATCATCAAGATTGTGTGAAAATATATTTGCTGGTATTTCGGAAACTCGTTTTTTCTTAGAAGCTTGGCAACCACTCTCAATGAAAGTGCTTTTCCACAGTCTGTGCCTACGGCTACTTGAAGAGGAAACAAACCATAGAGACAAAACTGAGAACTCCTTTATTTTATCGAGTTTCAAAGAGCTACTGCAAACCATGTTGGATTTAGAGTTCCAAATTCATCTATCTATATATGAGAGAACAGAGGGAAACCTAACTATAAAAACTGCTACTGTACACGAACGCATCAACCTAGAAGAACAAAATTTGGTGAGCCAAGTGGTATTTGTGTACTGATCAGTACCTACAAGTATCATCAATATTGGGTGAAAAAATATTTGCTGGTATTTTGGAAATTCGTTATTTCTTAGAAGCTTGGCAACTCCTCTCAATGAAAGTGCTTTTCCACAGTCTGTGCCTAGGGCTCCTTGAAGATTAAACAATCCATAGAGACAAAACTGAGAACTCCTTTATTTTTTCAAGTTTCAAGAGCTACTACAAACCATGTTGGATTTAGAGTTCCAAATTCATCTATCTATAAGAGAGAACAGAGGGAAACCTAACTATAAAACTGCCTCTGTACACGAACGCATCAACCTAGAAGAACAAAATTTGGTGAGCCAGGTGGGATTTGTGTACTGATCATTACCACAAAGTATCACCAAGTACTGATCATTACCACCAAGTATTTGCTGGTATTTCGGAAACTCGTTATTGCTTAGAAGTTTGGCAACTTCTCTCAATGAAAGTGCTTTTCCACAGTCTGTGCCTAGGGCTACTTGAGGAGGAAACAAACCATAGAGACAAAACTGAGAACTCCTTTATCTTGTCAAGATTCAAAGAGCTACTATAAACCATGTTTTATTTAGAGTTCCAAATTCATCTATCTATATAGGTGAGAACATAGGGAAACCTAAATATAAAAACTGCTACTGTAGACGAACGCTTCAAACTAGAAGATCAAAATGTGTTGAGCCCAGTGGGATTTGTGTACTGGTCATTACCACCAAGTATCATCAAGATTGGGTGAAAAAATATTTGCTGGTATTTTGGAAACTCGTTATTTCTTAGAAGTTTGGCAACCCATCTCAGTGAAAGTGCTTTCCACAGTCTGTGCCAAGGACTACTTGAAGAGGAAACAAACCATAGAGACAAAACTGAGAACTTTTTTATTTTATCAAGTTTCAAAGAGCTACTACAAACCATGTTGGATTTAGAGTTCCAAATTCTTCTATCTATATAGGAGAGAACAGAGGGAAACCTAAATATAAAAACTGCTACTGTAGACGAACGCTTCAACCTAGAAGAACAAAATTTAGTGAGCCAAGTGGGATTTGTGTACTGATCATTAGCAACAAGTATCATCAAGATTGGGTAAAAAATATTTGCTGGTGTTTCGGAAAATTGTTATTTCTTAGAAGCTTGGCAACCCCTCTCAATGAAAGTGCTTTTCCACAGTGTGTGCCTAGGGCTACTTGAAGAGGAAACAAACCATAGAGACAAAACTGAGAACTCCTTTATTTTGTCAAGTTACAAAGGGGTACTAAAAAAAACAAGTTGGATTTAGAGTTCCAAATTCATCTATCTATATATGAGAGAACAGAGTGAAACCTAAATATAAAAACTGCTACTGTAGACGAAAGCTTCAACCTAGAAGAACAAAATTTGGTGAGCCAAGTGTGATTTGTGTAGTGATCATTACCACCAAGTATCATCAAGATTGGGTGAAAAAATATTTGCTGGTATTTCGGAAACTCGTTATTTCTTAGAGGCTTGGCAACCCCTCTCAATGAAAGTGCTTTTCCACAGTCTGTGCCTAGTGCTACTTGAAGAGGAAACAAACCATAGAGACAAAACTGAGAACTCCATTATTTTGTCAAGTTTCAAAGAGCTACTGTAAACCATGTTGGATTTAGAGTTCCAAATTCATCTATTTATATAGGAGAGAACAGAGGGAAACCTAAATATAAAAACTGCTACTGTACACGAACGCTTCAACCTAGAAGAACAAAATTTGGTGAGCCAAGTGGGATTTGTGTACTGATCATTACCACCAAGTATCATCAAGATTGGGTGAAAAAAATATTTGCTGGTATTTCGGAAACTCGTTAGTTCTTAGAAGCTTGGCAACTAATCTGAATGACAGTGCTTTTCAACAGTCTGTGCCTAGGGCTCCTTGAAGATTAAACAAACCATAGAGACAAAACTGAGAACTCCTTTATTTTTTCAAGTTTCAAGAGCTACTACAAACCATGTTGGATTTAGAGTTCCAAATTCATCTATCTATAAGAGAGTAAGAATGAAACCTAAATATAAAAACTGCTACTGTAGACGAACTCTTCAACCTAGAAGAACAAAATTTGGTGAGTCAAGTGGGATTTGTGTACTGATCATTAGCAACAAGTATCATCAAGATTCGGTGAAAAAACATTTGCTGGTATTTCGGAAACTCGTTATTTCTTAGAAGTTTGGCAAACCCTCTCAATGAAAGTTCTTTTCCACAGTCTGTGCCTAGGGCTCCTTGAAGATTAAACAAACCATAGAGACAAAACTGAGAACTCCTTTATTTTGTCAAGTTTCAAAGAGCTACTATAAACCATGTTTTATTTAGAGTTCCAAATTCATCTATCTATATAGGTGAGAACAGAGGGAAACCTAAATATAAAAACTGCTACTGTAGACGAACGCTTCAAACTAGAAGATCAAAATGTGGTGAGCCCAGTGGGATTTGTGTACTGATCATTACCACCAAGTATCATCAAGATTGTGTGAAAATATATTTGCTGGTATTTCGGAAACTCGTTTTTTCTTAGAAGCTTGGCAACCCCTCTCAATGAAAGTGCTTTTCCACAGTCTGTGCCTACGGCTACTTGAAGAGGAAACAAACCATAGAGACAAAACTGAGAACTCCTTTATTTTATCGAGTTTCAAAGAGCTACTGCAAACCATGTTGGATTTAGAGTTCCAAATTCATCTATCTATATATAAGAGAACAGAGGGAAACCTAACTATAAAAACTGCTACTGTACACGAACGCATCAACCTAGAAGAACAAAATTTGGTGAGCCAAGTGGTATTTGTGTACTGATCAGTACCTACAAGTATCATCAAGATTGGGTGAAAAAATATTTGCTGGTATTTTGGAAATTCGTTATTTCTTAGAAGCTTGGCAACTCCTCTCAATGAAAGTGCTTTTCCACAGTCTGTGCCTAGGGCTCCTTGAAGATTAAACAAACCATAGAGACAAAACTGAGAACTCCTTTATTTTTTCAAGTTTCAAGAGCTACTACAAACCATGTTGGATTTAGAGTTCCAAATTCATCTATCTATAAGAGAGAACAGAGGGAAACCTAACTATAAAACTGCCTCTGTACACGAACGCATCAACCTAGAAGAACAAAATTTGGTGAGCCAGGTGGGATTTGTGTACTGATCATTACCACAAAGTATCACCAAGTACTGATCATTACCACCAAGTATTTGCTGGTATTTCGGAAACTCGTTATTGCTTAGAAGTTTGGCAACTTCTCTCAATGAAAGTGCTTTTCCACAGTCTGTGCCTAGGGCTACTTGAGGAGGAAACAAACCATAGAGACAAAACTGAGAACTCCTTTATCTTGTCAAGTTTCAAAGAGCTACTATAAACCATGTTTTATTTAGAGTTCCAAATTCATCTATCTATATAGGTGAGAACATAGGGAAACCTAAATATAAAAACTGCTACTGTAGACGAACGCTTCAAACTAGAAGATCAAAATGTGTTGAGCCCAGTGGGATTTGTGTACTGGTCATTACCACCAAGTATCATCAAGATTGGGTGAAAAAATATTTGCTGGTATTTTGGAAACTCGTTATTTCTTAGAAGTTTGGCAACCCATCTCAGTGAAAGTGCTTTCCACAGTCTGTGCCAAGGACTACTTGAAGAGGAAACAAACCATAGAGACAAAACTGAGAACTTTTTTATTTTATCAAGTTTCAAAGAGCTACTACAAACCATGTTGGATTTAGAGTTCCAAATTCTTCTATCTATATAGGAGAGAACAGAGGGAAACCTAAATATAAAAACTTCTACTGTAGACGAACGCTTCAACCTAGAAGAACAAAATTTAGTGAGCCAAGTGGGATTTGTGTACTGATCATTAGCAACAAGTATCATCAAGATTGGGTAAAAAATATTTGCTGGTGTTTCGGAAAATTGTTATTTCTTAGAAGCTTGGCAACCCCTCTCAATGAAAGTGCTTTTCCACAGTGTGTGCCTAGGGCTACTTGAAGAGGAAACAAACCATAGAGACAAAACTGAGAACTCCTTTATTTTGTCAAGTTACAAAGGGGTACTAAAAAAAACAAGTTGGATTTAGAGTTCCAAATTCATCTATCTATATATGAGAGAACAGAGTGAAACCTAAATATAAAAACTGCTACTGTAGACGAAAGCTTCAACCTAGAAGAACAAAATTTGGTGAGCCAAGTGTGATTTGTGTAGTGATCATTACCACCAAGTATCATCAAGATTGGGTGAAAAAATATTTGCTGGTATTTCGGAAACTCGTTATTTCTTAGAGGCTTGGCAACCCCTCTCAATGAAAGTGCTTTTCCACAGTCTGTGCCTAGTGCTACTTGAAGAGGAAACAAACCATAGAGACAAAACTGAGAACTCCATTATTTTGTCAAGTTTCAAAGAGCTACTGTAAACCATGTTGGATTTAGAGTTCCAAATTCATCTATTTATATAGGAGAGAACAGAGGGAAACCTAAATATAAAAACTGCTACTGTACACGAACGCTTCAACCTAGAAGAACAAAATTTGGTGAGCCAAGTGGGATTTGTGTACTGATCATTACCACCAAGTATCATCAAGATTGGGTGAAAAAAATATTTGCTGGTATTTCGGAAACTCGTTAGTTCTTAGAAGCTTGGCAACTAATCTGAATGACAGTGCTTTTCAACAGTCTGTGCCTAGGGCTCCTTGAAGATTAAACAAACCATAGAGACAAAACTGAGAACTCCTTTATTTTTTCAAGTTTCAAGAGCTACTACAAACCATGTTGGATTTAGAGTTCCAAATTCATCTATCTCTAAGAGAGTAAGAATGAAACCTAAATATAAAAACTGCTACTGTAGACGAACTCTTCAACCTAGAAGAACAAAATTTGGTGAGTCAAGTGGGATTTGTGTACTGATCATTAGCAACAAGTATCATCAAGATTCGGTGAAAAAACATTTGCTGGTATTTCGGAAACTCGTTATTTCTTAGAAGTTTGGCAAACCCTCTCAATGAAAGTTCTTTTCCACAGTCTGTGCCTAGGGCTCCTTGAAGATTAAACAAACCATAGAGACAAAACTGAGAACTCCTTTATTTTGTCAAGTTTCAAAGAGCTACTATAAACCATGTTTTATTTAGAGTTCCAAATTCATCTATCTATATAGGTGAGAACAGAGGGAAACCTAAATATAAAAACTGCTACTGTAGACGAACGCTTCAAACTAGAAGATCAAAATGTGGTGAGCCCAGTGGGATTTGTGTACTGATCATTACCACCAAGTATCATCAAGATTGTGTGAAAATATATTTGCTGGTATTTCGGAAACTCGTTTTTTCTTAGAAGCTTGGCAACCCCTCTCAATGAAAGTGCTTTTCCACAGTCTGTGCCTACGGCTACTTGAAGAGGAAACAAACCATAGAGACAAAACTGAGAACTCCTTTATTTTATCGAGTTTCAAAGAGCTACTGCAAACCATGTTGGATTTAGAGTTCCAAATTCATCTATCTATATATAAGAGAACAGAGGGAAACCTAACTATAAAAACTGCTACTGTACACGAACGCATCAACCTAGAAGAACAAAATTTGGTGAGCCAAGTGGTATTTGTGTACTGATCAGTACCTACAAGTATCATCAAGATTGGGTGAAAAAATATTTGCTGGTATTTTGGAAATTCGTTATTTCTTAGAAGCTTGGCAACTCCTCTCAATGAAAATGCTTTTCCACAGTCTGTGCCTAGGGCTCCTTGAAGATTAAACAAACCATAGAGACAAAACTGAGAACTCCTTTATTTTTTCAAGTTTCAAGAGCTACTACAAACCATGTTGGATTTAGAGTTCCAAATTCATCTATCTATAAGAGAGAACAGAGGGAAACCTAACTATAAAACTGCCTCTGTACACGAACGCATCAACCTAGAAGAACAAAATTTGGTGAGCCAGGTGGGATTTGTGTACTGATCATTACCACAAAGTATCACCAAGTACTGATCATTACCACCAAGTATTTGCTGGTATTTCGGAAACTCGTTATTGCTTAGAATCTTGGCAACCCATCTCAATGAAAGTGCTTTCCACAGTCTGTGCCTAGGGCTACTTGAAGAGGAAACTAATCTTAGAGACAAAACTGAGAACTCTTTTATTTTGTCAAGTTTCAAAGAGCTACTACAAACCATGTTGGATTTAGAGTTCCAAATTCATCTATTTATATAGGAGAGAACACAGGGAAACCTAAATATAAAAACTGCTACTGTAGACGAACGCTTCAACCTAGAAGAACAAAATTTGGTGAGCCAAGTGGGATTTGTGTACTGATCATTACCACCAAGTATCATCAAGATTGGGTGAAAATATATTTGCTGGTATTTTGGAAACTCGTTATTTCTTAGAAACTTTGCAACCCATCTCAATGAAAGTGCTTTCCACAGTCTGTGCCTAGGGCTACTTGAAGAGGAAACAAACCATAGAGACAAAACTGAGAACTCCTTTATTTTGTCAAGTTTCAAAGAGCTAGTACAAACCATGTTGGATTTAGAGTTCCAAATTCTTCTATCTATATAGGAGAGAACAGAGGGAAACCTAAATATAAAAACTGCTACTGTAGACGAACGCTTCAACCTAGAAGAACAAAATTTGGTGAGCCAAGTGGGATTTGTGTACTGATCATTAGCAACAAGTATCATCAAGATTGGGTAAAAAATATTTGCTGGTATTTCGGAAAATTTTTATTTCTTAGAAGCTTGGCAACCCCTCTCAATGAAAGTGCTTTTCCACAGTGTGTGCCTAGGGCTACTTGAAGAGGAAAAAAACCATAGAGACAAAACTGAGAACTCCTTTATTTTGTCAAGTTTCAAAGGGGTACTAAAAAAACAATTTGGATTTAGAGTTCCAAATTCATCTATCTATATATGAGAGAAGAGAGTGAAACTTAAATTTAAAAACTGCTACTGTAGACGAAAGCTTCAACCTAGAAGAACAAAATTTGGTGAGCCAAGTGTGATTTGTGTACTGATCATTACCACCAAGTATCATCAAGATTGGGTGAAAAAATATTTGCTGGTATTTCGGAAACTCGTTATTTCTTAGAGGCTTGGCAACCCCTCTCAATGAAAGTGAATTCCACAGTCTGTGCCTAGTGCTACTTGAAGAGGAAACAAACCATAGAGACAAAACTGAGAACTCCTTTATTTTGTCAAGTTTCATAGAGCTACTACAAACCATGTTGGATTTAGAGTTCCAAATTCCTCTATTTATATAGGAGAGAACAGAGGGAAACCTAAATATAAAAACTGCTACTGTACACGAACGCTTCAACCTAGAAGAACAAAATTTGGTGAGCCAAGTGGGATTTGTGTACTGATCATTACCACCAAGTATCATCAAGATTGGGTGAAAAAATATTTGCTGGTATTTCGGAAACTCGTTAGTTCTTAGAAGCTTGGCAACTAATCTCAATGACAGTGCTTTTCCACAGTCTGTGCCTAGGGCTCCTTGAAGATTAAACAAACCATAGAGACAAAACTGAGAACTCCTTATTTTTTCAAGTTTCAAGAGCTACTACAAACCATGTTGGATTTAGAGTTCCAAATTCATCTATCTATAAGAGAGTAAGAATGAAACCTAAATATAAAAACTGCTACTGTAGACGAACTCTTCAACCTAGAAGAACAAAATTTGGTGAAGCAAGTGGGATTTGTTTACTGATCATTACCACCAAGTATCACCAAGTACTGATCATTACCACCAAGCGTTTGCTGGTATTTCGGAAACTCGTTATTGCTTAGAAGCTTGGCAACTTCTCTCAATGAAAGTGCTTTTCCACAGTCTGTGCCTAGGGCTACTTGAAGAGGAAACATACCATAGAAACAAAACTGAGAACTCCTTTATTTTGTCAAGTTTCAAAGAGCTACTACAAACCATGTTGGATTTAGATTTCCAAATTCATCTATCTATATAGGAGAGAACAGAGGAAAACCTAAATATAAAACTGCTACTGTAGACGAACGCTTCAACCTAGAAGAACAAAATTTGGTCAGACAAGTGGGATTCGTGTACTGATCATTAGCAACAAGTATCATCAAGATTCGGTGAAAAAACATTTGCTGGTATTTTGGAAACTCGTTATTTCTTAGAAGTTTGGCAACCCCTCTCAATGAAAGTTCTTTTCCACAGTCTGTGCCTAGGGCTCCTTGAAGATTAAACAAACCATAGAGACAAAACTGAGAACTCCTTTATTTTGTCAAGTTTCAAAGAGCTACTATAAACCATGTTTTATTTAGAGTTCCAAATTCATCTATCTATATAGGTGAGAACAGAGGGAAACCTAAATATAAAAACTGCTACTGTAGACGAACGCTTCAAACTAGAAGATCAAAATGTGGTGAGCCCAGTGGGATTTGTGTACTGATCATTACCACCAAGTATCATCAAGATTGTGTGAAAATATATTTGCTGGTATTTCGGAAACTCGTTTTTTCTTAGAAGCTTGGCAACCCCTCTCAATGAAAGTGCTTTTCCACAGTCTGTGCCTACGGCTACTTGAAGAGGAAACAAACCATAGAGACAAAACTGAGAACTCCTTTATTTTATCGAGTTTCAAAGAGCTACTGCAAACCATGTTGGATTTAGAGTTCCAAATTCATCTATCTATATATAAAAGAACAAAGGGAAACCTAAATATAAAAACTGCTACTGTAGACGAAAGCTTCAAACTAGAAGAACAAAATTTGGTGAGCCAAGTGGGATTTGTGTACTGATCATTACCACCAAGTATCATCAAGTTTGGGTGAAAAATTATTTGCTGGTATTTCGGAAACTCGTTATTTCTTAGAAGCTTCTCAACCCATCTCAATAAAAGTACTTTTCCACAGCCTGTGCCTAGGGCTACTTGAAGAGGAAACAAACCATAGAGACAAAACTGAGAACTCCTTTATTTTGTAAAGTTTCAAATAGCTACTACAAACCATGTTGGATTTAGAGTTCCAAATTCATCTATCTATATAGGAGAGAACACAGGGATACCTAAATATAAAAACTGCTACTGTAGACGAACGCTTAAACCTAGAAGAACAAAATTTGGTGAGCCAAGTGGGATTTGTGTACTGATCATTACCACCAAGTATCATCAAAATTGGGTGAAAATATATTTGCTGATATTTTGGAAACTCGTTATTTCTTAGAAGCTTGGCAACCCATCTCAATGAAAGCGCTTTCCACAGTCTGTGCCTAGGGCTACTTGAAGAGGAAACAAACCATAGAGACAAAACTGAGAACTCCTTTTTTTTGTCAAGTTTCAAAGAGCTACTACAATCCAAGTTGGATTTAGAGTTCCAAATTCATCTATCTATATATGAGAGAACAGAGTGAAACCTAACTATAAAAACTGCTACTGTAGACGAATGCATCAACCTAGAAGAACAAAATTTGGTGAGTCAAGTGTGATTTGTGTACTAATCATTACCACCAACTATCATCAAGTTTGGGTGAAAAAATATTTGCTGATAATTTGGAAACTCGTTATTTCTTAGAATCTTGGCAACCCATCTCAATGAAAGTGCTTTCCACAGTCTGTGCCTAGGGCTACTTGAAGAGGAAACTAATCTTAGAGACAAAACTGAGAACTCTTTTATTTTGTCAAGTTTCAAAGAGCTACTACAAACCATGTTGGATTTAGAGTTCCAAATTCATCTATTTATATAGGAGAGAACACAGGGAAACCTAAATATAAAAACTGCTACTGTAGACGAACGCTTCAACCTAGAAGAACAAAATTTGGTGAGCCAAGTGGGATTTGTGTACTGATCATTACCACCAAGTATCATCAAGATTGGGTGAAAATATATTTGCTGGTATTTTGGAAACTCGTTATTTCTTAGAAACTTTGCAACCCATCTCAATGAAAGTGCTTTCCACAGTCTGTGCCTAGGGCTACTTGAAGAGGAAACAAACCATAGAGACAAAACTGAGAACTCCTTTATTTTGTCAAGTTTCAAAGAGCTAGTACAAACCATGTTGGATTTAGAGTTCCAAATTCTTCTATCTATATAGGAGAGAACAGAGGGAAACCTAAATATAAAAACTGCTACTGTAGACGAACGCTTCAACCTAGAAGAACAAAATTTGGTGAGCCAAGTGGGATTTGTGTACTGATCATTAGCAACAAGTATCATCAAGATTGGGTAAAAAATATTTGCTGGTATTTCGGAAAATTTTTATTTCTTAGAAGCTTGGCAACCCCTCTCAATGAAAGTGCTTTTCCACAGTGTGTGCCTAGGGCTACTTGAAGAGGAAAAAAACCATAGAGACAAAACTGAGAACTCCTTTATTTTGTCAAGTTTCAAAGGGGTACTAAAAAAACAATTTGGATTTAGAGTTCCAAATTCATCTATCTATATATGAGAGAAGAGAGTGAAACTTAAATTTAAAAACTGCTACTGTAGACGAAAGCTTCAACCTAGAAGAACAAAATTTGGTGAGCCAAGTGTGATTTGTGTACTGATCATTACCACCAAGTATCATCAAGATTGGGTGAAAAAATATTTGCTGGTATTTCGGAAACTCGTTATTTCTTAGAGGCTTGGCAACCCCTCTCAATGAAAGTGCTTTTCCACAGTCTGTGCCTAGTGCTACTTGAAGAGGAAACAAACCATAGAGACAAAACTGAGAACTCCTTTATTTTGTCAAGTTTCATAGAGCTACTACAAACCATGTTGGATTTAGAGTTCCAAATTCCTCTATTTATATAGGAGAGAACAGAGGGAAACCTAAATATAAAAACTGCTACTGTACACGAACGCTTCAACCTAGAAGAACAAAATTTGGTGAGCCAAGTGGGATTTGTGTACTGATCATTACCACCAAGTATCATCAAGATTGGGTGAAAAAATATTTGCTGGTATTTCGGAAACTCGTTAGTTCTTAGAAGCTTGGCAACTAATCTCAATGACAGTGCTTTTCCACAGTCTGTGCCTAGGGCTCCTTGAAGATTAAACAAACCATAGAGACAAAACTGAGAACTCCTTATTTTTTCAAGTTTCAAGAGCTACTACAAACCATGTTGGATTTAGAGTTCCAAATTCATCTATCTATAAGAGAGTAAGAATGAAACCTAAATATAAAAACTGCTACTGTAGACGAACTCTTCAACCTAGAAGAACAAAATTTGGTGAAGCAAGTGGGATTTGTGTACTGATCATTACCACCAAGTATCACCAAGTACTGATCATTACCACCAAGCGTTTGCTGGTATTTCGGAAACTCGTTATTGCTTAGAAGCTTGGCAACTTCTCTCAATGAAAGTGCTTTTCCACAGTCTGTGCCTAGGGCTACTTGAAGAGGAAACATACCATAGAAACAAAACTGAGAACTCATTTATTTTGTCAAGTTTCAAAGAGCTACTACAAACCATGTTGGATTTAGATTTCCAAATTCATCTATCTATATAGGAGAGAACAGAGGAAAACCTAAATATAAAACTGCTACTGTAGACGAACGCTTCAACCTAGAAGAACAAAATTTGGTCAGCCAAGTGGGATTCGTGTACTGATCATTAGCAACAAGTATCATCAAGATTCGGTGAAAAAACATTTGCTGGTATTTTGGAAACTCGTTATTTCTTAGAAGTTTGGCAACCCCTCTCAATGAAAGTTCTTTTCCACAGTCTGTGCCTAGGGCTCCTTGAAGATTAAACAAACCATAGAGACAAAACTGAGAACTCCTTTATTTTGTCAAGTTTCAAAGAGCTACTATAAAGCATGTTTTATTTAGAGTTCCAAATTCATCTATCTATATAGGTGAGAACATAGGGAAACCTAAATATAAAAACTGCTACTGTAGACGAACGCTTCAAACTAGAAGATCAAAATGTGGTGAGCCCAGTAGGATTTGTGTACTGATCATTACCACCAAGTATCATCAAGATTAGGTGAAAAAATATTTGCTGGTATTTTGGAAACTCGTTATTTCTTAGAAGCTTGGCAACCCATCTCAGTGAAAGTGCTTTCCACAGTCTGTGCCAAGGACTACTTGAAGAGGAAACAAACCATATAGAGAAAACTGACAACTCCTTTATTTTGTCAAGTTTCAAAGAGCTACTACAAACCATGTTGGATTTAGAGTTCCAAATTCATCTATCTATATAGGAGAGAACACAGGGAAACATAAATATAAAAAATGCTACTGTAGACGAACGCTTAAACCTAGAAGAACAAATTTGGTGAGCCAAGTGGGATTTGTGTACTGATCATTACCACCAAGTATCATCAAGATTGGGTGAAAATATATTTGCAGGTATTTCGGAAAATTGTTATTTCTTAGAAGCTTGGCAACCCCTCTCAATGAAAGTGCTTTTCCACAGTGTGTGCCTAGGGCTACTTGAAGAGCAAACAAACGATAGAGACAAAACTGAGAACTCCTTTATTTTGTCAGGTTTCAAAGGGGTACTAAAAAAAACAAGTTGGATTTAGAGTTCCAAATTCATCTATCTATATATGAGAGAACAGAATGAAACCTAAATATAAAAACTGCTACTGTAGACGAAAGCTTCAACCTAGAAGAACAAAATTTGGTGAGCCAAGTGTGATTTGTGTACTGATCATTACCACCAAGTATCATCAAGATTGGATGAAAAAATATTTGCTGGTATTTCGGAAGCTCGTTATTTCTTAGAGGCTTGGCAACCCCTCTCAATGAAAGTGCTTTTCCACAGTCTGTGCCTAGTGCTACTTGAAGAGGAAACAAACCATAGAGACAAAACTGAGAACTCCTTTATTTTTTCAAGTTTCAAGAGCTACTACAAACCATGTTGGATTTAGAGTTCCAAATTCATCTATCTATAAGAGAGTAAGAATGAAACCTAAATATAAAAACTGCTACTGTAGACGAACTCTTCAACCTAGAAGAACAAAATTTGGTGAAGCAAGTGGGATTTGTGTACTGATCATTACCACCAAGTATCACCAAGTACTGATCATTACCACCAAGTATTTGCTGGTATTTCGGAAACTCGTTATTGCTTAGAAGCTTGGCAACTTCTCTCAATTAAAGTGCTTTTCCACAGTCTGTGCCTAGGGCTACTTGAAGAGGAAACAAACCATAGAAACAAAACTGAGAACTCCTTTATTTTGTCAAGTTTCAAAGAGCTACTACAAACCATGTTGGATTTAGATTTCCAAATTCATCTATCTATATAGGAGAGAACAAAGGAAAACCTAAATATAAAACTGCTACTGTAGACGAACGCTTCAACCTAGAAGAACAAAATTTGGTGAGCCAAGTGGGATTTGTGTACTGATCATTAGCAACAAGTATCATCAAGATTCGGTGAAAAAACATTTGCTGGTATTTCGGAAACTCGTTATTTCTTAGAAGATTGGCAACCCCTCTCAATGAAAGTTCTTTTCCACAGTCTGTGCCTAGGGCTCGTTGAAGATTAAACAAACCATAGAGACCAAACTGAGAACTCCTTTATTTTGTCAAGTTTCAAAGAGCTACTATAAACCATGTTTTATTTAGAGTTCCAAATTCATCTATCTATATAGGTGAGAACAGAGGGAAACCTAAATATAAAACTGCTACTGTAGACGAACGCTTCAAACTAGAAGATCAAAATGTGGTGAGCCCAGTGGGATTTGTGTACTGATCATTACCACCAAGTATCATCAAGATTGTGTGAAAATATATTTGCTGGTATTTCGGAAACTCGTTTTTTCTTAGAAGTTGGCAACCCCTCTCAATGAAAGTGCTTTTCCACAGTCTGTGCCTACGGCTACTTGAAGAGGAAACAAACCATAGAGACAAAACTGAGAACTCCTTTATTTTATCGAGTTTCAAAGAGCTACTGCAAACCATGTTGGATTTAGAGTTCCAAATTCATCTATCTATATATGAGAGAACAGAGGGAAACCTAACTATAAAAACTGCTACTGTACACGAACGCATCAACCTAGAAGAACAAAATTTGGTGAGCCAAGTGGTATTTGTGTACTGATCAGTACCTACAATTATCATCAAGATTGGGTGAAAAAATATTTGCTGGTATTTTGGAAACTCGTTATTTCTTAGAAGCTTGGCAACTCCTCTCAATGAAAGTGCTTTTCCACAGTCTGTGCCTAGGGCTCCTTGAAGATTAAAGAAACCATAGAGACAAAACTGAGAACTCCTTTATTTTTTCAAGTTTCAAGAGCTACTACAAACCATGTTGGATTTAGAGTTCCAAATTCATCTATCTATAAGAGAGAACAGAGGGAATCCTAACTATAAAACTGCCTCTGTACACGAACGCATCAACCTAAAAGAACAAAATTTGGTGAGCCAAGTGGGATTTGTGTACTGATCATTACCACCAAGTATCACCAAGTACTGATCATTACCACCACGTATTTGCTGGTATTTCGGAAACTCGTTATTGCTTAGAAGCTTGGCAACTTCTCTCAATGAAAGTGCTTTTCCACAGTCTGTGCCTAGGGCTACTTGAGGAGGAAACAAACCATAGAGACAAAACTGAGAACTCCTTTATCTTGTCAAGTTTCAAAGAGCTACTATAAACCATGTTTTATTTAGAGTTCCAAATTCATCTATCTATATAGGTGAGAACAGAGGGAAACCTAAATATAAAAACTGCTACTGTAGACGAACGCTTCAAACTAGAAGATCAAAATGTGGTGAGCCCAGTGGGATTTGTGTACTGATCATTACCACCAAGTATCATCAAGATTGGGTGAAAAAATATTTGCTGGTATTTCGGAAACTCGTTATTTCTTAGAGGCTTGGCAACCCCTCTCAATGAAAGTGCTTTTCCACAGTCTGTGCCTACGGCTACTTGAAGAGGAAACAAACCATAGAGACAAAACTGAGAACTCCATATTTTATCGAGTTTCAAAGAGCTACTACAAACCATGGTGGATTTAGACTTCCAAATTCATGTATCTATATATGAGAGAACAGAGGGAAACCTAAATATAAAAACTGCTACTGTACACGAACGCTTCAACCTAGAAGAACAAAATTTGGTGAGCCAAGTGGGATTTGTGTACTGATCATTACCTACAAGTATCATCAAGATTGGGTGAAAAAATATTTGCTGGTATTTTGGAAACTCGTTATTTCTTAGAAGCTTGGCAACTCCTCTCAATGAAAGTGCTTTCCACAGTCTGTGCCTATGGCTACTTGAAGAGGAAACAAACCATAGAGACAAAACTGAGAACTCCATTATTTTGTCAAGTTTCAAACACCTACTACAAACCATGTTGGATTTAGAGTTCCAAATTCATCGATCTATATAGGAGAGAAGAGAGGGAAACCTAAATATAAAAACTGCTACTGTAGACGAACGCTTCAACCTAGAAGAACAAATTTGGTGAGCCAAGTGGGATTTGTGTACTGATCATAAGCAACAAGTATCATCAAGATTGGGTGAAAAAATATTTGCTGGTATTTCGGAAACTCGTTATTTCTTAGAAGCATGGCAATCCCTCTCAATGAAAGTGCTTTTCCACAGTGTGTGCCTAGGGCTAATTGAAAAGGAAACAAACCATAGAGACAAAACTGAGAACTCCTTTATTTTGTCAAGTTTCATTGAGCTACTACAAACCATGTTGGATTTAGAGTTCCAAATTCATCTATCTATATAGGAGACAACAGAGTGAAACCTAAATATAAAAACTGCTACTGTAGACAAACGCTTCAACCTAGAAGAACAAAATTTAGTGAGCCAAGTGGGATTTGTGTACTGATCATTACCACCAAGTATCATCAAGATTGGGTGAAAAAATATTTGCTGGTATTTTGGAAACTCGTTAGTTCTTAGAAGCTTGGCAACTAATCTCAATGACAGTGCTTTTCCACAGTCTGTGCCTAGGGCTCCTTGAAGATTAAACAAACCATAGAGACAAAACTGAGAACTCCTTTATTTTTTCAAGTTTCAGGAGCTACTACAAACCATGTTGGATTTAGAGTTCCAAATTCATCTATCTATAAGAGAGTACAGAATGAAACCTAAATATAAAAACTGCTACTGTAGACGAACTCTTCAACCTAGAAGAACAAAATTTGGTGAAGCAAGTGGGATTTGTGTACTGATCATTACCACCAAGTATCACCAAGTACTGATCATTACCACCAAGTATTTGCTGGTATTTCGGAAACTCGTTATTGCTTAGAAGCTTGGCAACCCCTCTCAACGAAAGTGCTTTTCCACAGTCTGTGCCTAGGGCTACGTGAAGAGGAAACAAACCATAGACACAAAACTGAGAACTCCTTTATTTTGTCAAGTTTCAAAGAGCTACTACAAACCATGTTGGATTTAGATTTCCAAATTCATCTATCTATATATTAGAGAACAGAGGAAAACCTAAATATAAAACTGCTACTGGAGACGAACGCTTCAACCTAGAAGAACAAAATTTGGTCAGCCAAGTGGGATTTGTGTACTGATCATTAGCAACAAGTATCATCCAGATTGGGTGAAAAAATATTTGCTGGTATTTCGGAAACTCGTTAATTCTTAGAAGCTTGTCAAACCCTCTCAATGAAAGTGGTTTTCCACAGTCTGTGCCTAGGGCTACTTGAAGAGGAAACAAACCATAGAGACAAAACTGAGAACTCCTTTATTTTGTCAAGTTTCATAGAGCTACTACAAACCATGTTGGATTTAGAGTTCCAAATTCATCTATCTATATATGAGAGAACAGAGTGAAACCTAAATATAAAAAATGCTACTGTAGACAAACGCTTCAACTTAGAAGAACAAAATTTGGTGAGCCAAGGGGGATTTGTGTACTGATCATTACCACCAAGTATCATCATGATTGGGTGAAAAAATATTTGCTGGTATTTCGGAAACTCGTTAGTTCTTAGAAGCTTGGCAACTAATCTCAATGACAGTGCTTTTCCACAGTCTGTGCCAAGGGCTCCTTGAAGATTAAACAAACCATAGAGACAAAACTGAGAACTCGTTTATTTTTTCAAGTTTCAAGAGCTACTACAAACCATGTTGGATTTAGAGTTCCAAATTCATCTATCTATAAGAGAGTAAGAATGAAACCTAAATATAAAAACTGCTACTGTAGACGAACTCTTCAACCAAGAAGAACAAAATTTGGTGAAGCAAGTGGGATTTGTGTACTGATCATTACCACCAAGTATCATCAAGTACTGATCATTACCACCAAGTATTTGCTGGTATTTCGGAAACTCGTTATTGCTTAGAAGCTTGGCAACTTCTCTCAATGAAAGTGCTTTTCCACAGTCTGTGCCTAGGGCTCCTTGAAGATTAAACAAACCATAGAGACAAAACTGAGAACTCCTTTATTTTTTCAAGTTTCAAGAGCTACTACAAACCATGTTGGATTTAGAGTTCCAAATTCATCTATCTATAAGAGAGAGCAGAGGGAAACCTAACTATAAAACTGCCTCTGTACACGAACGCATCAACCTAGAAGAACAAAATTTGGTGAGCCAAGTGGGATTTGTGTACTGATCATTACCTACAAGTATCATCAAGTTTGTGTGAAAAAATATTTGCTGGTATTTTGGAAACTCGTTATTTCTTAGAAGCTTGGCAACTCCTCTCAATGAAAGTGCTTTCCACAGTCTGTGCCTATGGCTACTTGAAGAGGAAACAAACCATAGATACAAAACCTAGAACTCCTTTATTTTGTCAAGTTTCAAACAGCTACTACAAACCATGTTGGATTTAGAGTTCCAAATTCATCTATCTATATAGAAGAGAAGAGAGGGAAACCTAAATATAAAAACTGCTACTGTAGACGAACGCTTCAACCTAGAAGAACAAATTTGGTGAGCCAAGTGGGATTTTTGTACTGAATAAGCAACAAGTATCATCAAGATTGGGTGAAAAAATATTTGCTGGTATTTCGGAACTCGTTATTTCTTAGAAGCTTGGCAACCCCTCTCAATGAAAATGCTTTTCCACAGTCTGTGACTAGGGCTAATTGAAAAGGAAACAAACCATAGAGACAAAACTGAGAACTCCTTTATTTTGTCAATTTTCATAGAGCTACTACAAACCATGTTGGATTTAGAGTTCCAAATTCATCTACCTATATATGAGAGAACAGAGTGAAACCTAAATATAAAAACTGCTACTGTAGACAAACGCTTCAACCTAGAAGAACAAAATTTGGTGAACCAAGTGTGATTTGTGTACTGATCATTACCACCAAGTATCATCAAGATTGGGTGAAAAAATATTTGCTGGTATTTCGGAAACCCGTTAGTTCTTAGAAGCTTGGCAACTCCTCTCAATGAAAGTGCTTTTCCACAGTCTGTGCCTAGGGCTCCTTTAAGATTAAACAAACCATAGAGACAAAACTGAGAACTCCTTTGTTTTTTCAAGTTTCAAGAGCTACTACAAACCATTTTGGATTTAGAGTTCCAAATTCATCTATCTATAAGAGAGAACAGAGGGAAACCTAAATATAAAAACTGCTACTGTAGACGAACTCTTCAACTTAGAAGAACAAAATTTGGTGAGCCAAGTGGGATTTGCGTACTGATCATTACCACCAAGTATCATCAAGTTTGGGTGAAAAAATATTTGCTGGTATTCGGAAACTCGTTATTGCTTAGAAGCTTGGCAACCCCTCTCAATGAAAGTGCTTTTACACAGTCTGTGCCTAGGGCTACTTGAAGAGGAAACAAACCATAGAGACAAAACTGAGAACTCCTTTATTTTGTCAAGTTTCAAAGAGCTACTACAAACCATGTTGGATTTAGATTTCCAAATTCATCTATCTATATAGGAGAGAACAGAGGAAAACCTAAATATAAAACTGCTACTGTAGACGAACGCTTCAACTTACAAGAACAAAATTTGGTCAGCCAAGTGGGATTTGTGTACTGATAATTAGCAACAAGTATCATCAAGATTGGGTGAAAAAACATTTGCTGGTATTTCGGAAACTCGTTATTTCTTAGAAGTTTGGCAACCCCTCTCAATGAAAGTTCTTTTCCACAGTCTGTGCCTAGGGCTCCTTGAAGATTAAACAAACCATAGAGACAAAACTGAGAACTCCTTTATCTTGTCAAGTTTCAAAGAGCTACTATAAACCATGTTTTATTTAGAGTTCCAAATTCATCTGTCTATATAGGTGAGAACATAGGGAAACCTAAATATAAAAACTGCTACTGTAGATGAACGCTTCAAACTAGAAGATCAAAATGTGGTGAGCCCAGTGGGTTTTGTCTACTGATCATTACAACCAAGTATCATCAAGATTGGGTGAAAAAATATTTGCTGGTATTTCAGAAACTCGTTATTTCTTAGAAGCTTGGCAACCCCTCTCAATGAAAGTGCTTTTCCACAGTCTGTGCCTACGGCTACTTGAGGAAACAAACCATAGAGACAAAACTGAGAAATCCTTTATTTTATCGAGTTTCAAAGAGCTACTACAAACCATGGTGGATTTAGAGTTCCAAATTCATGTATCTATATATGAGAGAACAGAGGGAAACCTAACTATAAAAACTGCTACTGTACACGAACGCTAAAACCTAGAAGAACAAAATTTGGTGAGCCAAGTGGTATTTGTGTACTGATCATTACCTACAAGTATCATCAAGATTGGGTGAAAAAATATATGCTGGTATTTTGGAAACTCGTTATTTCTTAGAAGCTTGGCAACTCCTCTCAATCAAAGTGCTTTCCACAGTCTGTGCCTATGGCTACTTGAAGAGGAAACAAACCATAAAGACAAAACTGAGAACTCCTTTATTTTGACAAGTTTCAAACAGCTACTACAAACCATGTTGGATTAAGAGTTCCAAATTCATCAATCTATATAGGAGAGAAGAGAGGGAAACCTAAATATAAAAACTGCTACTGTAGACGAACGCTTCAACCTAGAAGAACAAATTT
>NW_027510326.1:0-34669 GCF_048772815.1 Callospermophilus lateralis
TGAAACTTGACAAAATAAAGGAGTTCTCAGTTTTGTCTCTATGGTTTGTTTCCTCTTCAAGTAGCCCTAGGCACAGACTGTGGAAAAGCACTTTCATTGAGAGGTGTTGCCAAGCTTCTAAGAAATTACGAGTTTCCGAAATACCAGCAAATATTTTTTCACCCAATCTTGATGATACTTGGTGCTAATGATCAGTACTCAAATCCCACTTGGCGTACCAAATTTTGTTCTTCTAAGTTGAAGCGTTCGTCTACATTAGCAGTTTTTATATTTAGTTTTCCCTCTGTTCTCTCCTATATAGAAAGATGAATTTGGAACTCTAAATCCAACATGGTTTGTAGTAGCTCTTTGAAACTTGACAAAATAAAGGAGTTCTCAGTTTTGTCGCTATGGTTTGTTACCTCTTCCAGTAGCCCTAGGCACAGAGTGTGGAAAAGCACTTTAAATGAGAGGGGTTCCCAAGCTTCTAAGAAATAACGAGTTTCCGAAATACCAGCAAATATTTTTTCACCCAATCTTGATGATACTTGGTGGTAATGATCAGTACACAAATCCCACTTGGCTCACAAAATTTTGTTCTTCTATGTTGAAGCGTTCGTCTAAAGTAGCAGTTTTTATATTTAGGTTTCACTCTGTTCTCTCATATATAGATAGATGAATTTGGAACTCTAAATCCATCATGGTTTGTAGTAGCTCTTTGAAACTTGACAAAATAAAGGAGTTCTCAGTTTTGTCTCTATGGTTTGTTTCCTCTTCAAGTAGCCCTAGGCACAGACTGTGGAAAAGCACTTTCATTGAGAGGGGTTGCCAAGCTTATAAGAAATAACGAGTTTACGAAATACCAGCAAATATTTTTCACCCTAATTTGATGATTCTTGGTGGTAACGATCAGTACACAAATTCCACTTGACTCACCAAAATTTGTTCTTCTAGGTTGAAGCGTTCGTCTACAGTAGCAGTTTTTATATTTAGGTTTCCCTCTGTTCTCTCCCATATAGATAGATGAATTTGGAACTCTAAATCCAACATGGTTTGTAGTAGCTCTTTGAAACTTGACAAAATAAAGGAGTTCTCAGTTTTGTCTCTATGGTTTGTTTCCTCTTCAAGTAGCCCTAGGCACAGACTGTGGAAAAGCACTTTCATTGAGAGGGGTTGCCAAGCTTATAAGAAATAACGAGTTTACGAAATACCAGCAAATATTTTTTCACCCTAATTTGATGATTCTTGGTGGTAACGATCAGTACACAAATCCCACTTGGCTCACGAAATTTTGTACTTCTAGATTGAAGCTTTCGTCTACAGTAGCAGTTTTTATATTTAGGTTTCCCTCTGTTCTCTCCTATATAGATAGATGAATTTGGAACTCTAAATCTAACATGGTATGTAGAAGCTCTTTGAAACTTGACAAAATAAAGGAGTTCTCAGTTTTGTCTCTATGGTTTGTTTCCTCTTAACGTAGCCCTAGGCACAGACAGTGGAAAGCACTTGCATTGAGATGGGTTGCCAAGCTTCTAAGAAATAACGAGTTTCCGAAATACCAGCAAATATTTTTTCACCCAATCTAGATGATACTTGGTGGTAATGATCAGTACACAAATCCCACATTGCTCACTAAATTTTGTTCTTCTATTTTGAAGCGTTCGTCTACCGTAGCAGTTTTTATATTTAGGTTTCCCTTTGTTCTCTCGTATTTAGATAGATGAATTTGAAACTCTAAATCCAACATGGTTTGTAGTAGCTCTTTGAAACTTGACAAAATAAAGGAGTTCTCAGTTTTGTCTCTATGGTTTGTTTCCTCTTCAAGTAGCCCAAGGCACAGACTGTGGAAAGCAATTTCATTGAGAGGGGTTGCCAAGCTTCTAAGAAATAACGAGTTTCCGAAATACCAGCAAATATTTTTTCACCCAATCTTGATGATACTTGGTGGTAATGATCAGTACACAAATCCCACTTGGCTCACCAAATTTTGTTCTTCTAGGTTGAAGCGTTCGTCTACAGTAGCAGTTTATATATTTAGGTTTCCCTCTGTTCTCTCCCATATAGATAGATGAATTTGGAACTCTAAATCCAACATGGTTTTTAGTAGCTCTTTGAAACTTGACAAAATAAAGGAGTTCTCAGTTTTGTCTCTATGGTTTGTTTCCTCTTCAAGTAGCCCTAGGCACAGACTGTGGAAAAGCACTTTCATTGAGAGGTGTTGCCAAGCTTCTAAGAAATTACGAGTTTCCGAAATACCAGCAAATATTTTTTCACCCAATCTTGATGATACTTGGTGCTAATGATCAGTACACAAATCCCACTTGGCTCACCAAATTTTGTTCTTCTAAGTTGAAGCGTTCGTCTACCGTAGCAGTTTTTATATTTACGTTTCCCTCTGTTCTCTCCTATATAGATAGATGAATTTGGAACTCTAAATCCAACATGGATTGTAGTAGCTCTTTGAAACTTGACAAAATAAAGGAGTTCTCAATTTTGTCTCTATGGTTTTTTTCCTCTTCAAGTAGTTCTAGGCACAGACTGTGGAAAAGCACTTTCATTGAGACTGGTTGCCAATCTTCTAAGAAATAACGAGTTACCGAAATATCAGCAAATATTTTTTCACCCAAATTTGATGATTCTTTTTGGTAATGATCAGTACACAAATCCCACTTGGCTCACCAAATTTTGTTCTTCTAAGTTGAAGCGTTCGTCTACAGTAGCAGTTTTTATATTTAGGTTTCCCTCTGTTCTCTCCTATATAGATAGATGAATTTGGAACTCTAAATCCAACATGGTTTGTAGTAGCTCTTTGAAACTTGACAAAATAAAGGAGTTCTCAGATTTGTCTCTATGGTTTGTTTCCTCTTCAAAAGCCCTAGGCACAGACTGTGGAAAAGCACTTTCATTGAGAGGGGTTGCCAATCTTCTAAGAAATTCCGAGTTTCCGAAATACCAGCAAATATTTTTTCACCCAATCTTGATGATACTTGGTGGTAATGATCAGTACAGAAATCCCACATGGCTCACCAAATTTTGTTCTTCTAGGTTGAAGCGTTCGTCTACAGTAGCAGTTTTTATATTTAGGTTTCCCTCTGTTCTCTCCTATATAGATAGATGAATTTGGAACTCTAAATCCAACATGGTTTGTAGTAGCTGTTTGAAACTTGACAAAATAAAGGAGTTCTCAGTTTTGTCTCTATGGTTTGTTTCCTCTTAAAGTAGCCCTAGGCACAGACTGTGGAAAGCACTTTCATTGAGATGGGTTGCCAAGCTTCTAAGAAATAACGAGTTTCCGAAATACCAGCAAATATTTTTTCACCCAATCTTGATGATACTTGGTGGTAATGATCAGTACACAAATCCCACTTGGCTCACCAAATTTTGTTCTTCTAGGTTGAAGCGTTCGTCTACAGTAGCAGTTTTTATATTTAGGTTCATCTGTTCTCTCCTATATAGATAGATGAATTTGGAACTCTAAATCCAACATGGTTTGTAGTAGCTCTTTGAAACTTGAGAAAAATAAAGGAGTTCTCAGTTTTGTCTCTATGGTTTGTTTCCTCTTCAAGTAGCCCTAGGCACAGACTGTGGAAAAGCACTTTCATTGAGAGGGGTTGCCAAGCTTCTAGGAAATAACGAGTTTCCGAAAGACCAACAAATATTTTTTCAACCAAATTTGATGATTCTTGGTGGTAACGATCAGGACACAAATCCCACTTGGCTCACGAAATTTTGTACTTCTAGTTTGAAGCTTTCGTCTACAGTAGCAGTTTTTATATTTTGGTTTCCCTCTGTTCTCTCCTATATAGATAGATGAATTTGGAACTCTAAATCCAACATGGTATGTAGTAGCTCTTTGAAACTTCACAAAATAAAGGAGTTCTCAGATTTGTCCCTATGGCTTGTTTCCTCTTCAAGTAGCCCTAGGCGCAGACTGTGGAAAAGCACTTTCATTGAGAGGGGTTGCCAAGCTTCTAAGAAATAACGAGTTTCCGAAATACCAGCAAATATTTTTTCACCCAACCTTGATGATACTTGGTGGTAATGATCAGTACACAAATCCCACTTGGCTTACCAAATTTTGTTCTTCTAGGTTGAAGCGTTCGTCTACAGTAGCAGTTTTTATATTTAAGTTTCCCTCGGTTCTCTCCTATATAGATAGATGAATTTGGAACTCTAAATCCAACATGGTTTGTAGTAGCTCTTTGAAACTTGACAAAATAAAGGAGTTCTCAGTTTTGTCTCTATGGTTTGTTTCCTCTTCATGTAGCCTAGGCACAGACTGTGGAAAAGCACTTTCATTGAGAGAGGTTGCCAAGCTTCTAAGAATTACGAGTTTCCCAAATACCAGCAAATATTTTTTCACCCAATCTTGATGATACTTGGAGCTAATGATCAGTACACAAATCCCACTTGGCTCACCAAATTTTGTTCTTCTAGGTTGAAGCGTTCGTCTACAGTAGCAGTTTTTATATTTAGGTTTCCCTCTGTTCTCTCCTATATAGAAAGATGAATTTGGAACTCTAAATCCAACATGGTTTGTAGTAGCTCTTTGAAACTTGACAAAATAAAGGAGTTCTCAGTTTTGTCTCTATGGTTTGTTTCCTCTTCAAGTAGCCCTAGGCACAGACTGTGGAAAAGCACTTTCATTGAGAGGGGTTGCCAAGCTTCTAAGAAATAACGAGTTTCGAAATAACAGCAAATATTTTTTCACCCAAATTTGATGATTCTTGGTGGTAATGATCAGTACACAAATTCCACTTGACTCACCAAAATTTGTTCTTCTAGGTTGAAGCGTTCGTCTACAGTAGCAGTTTTTATATTTAGGTTTCCCTCTGTTCTCTCCCATATAGATAGATGAATTTGGAAATCTAAATCCAACATGGTTTGTAGTAGCTCTTTGAAACTTGACAAAATAAAGGAGTTCTCAGTTTTGTCTCTATGGTTTGTTTCCTCTTCAAGTAGCCCTAGGCACAGACTGTGGAAAAGCACTTTCATTGAGAGGTGTTGCCAAGCTTCTAAGAAATTACGAGTTTCCGAAATACCAGCAAATATTTTTTCACCCAATCTTGATGATACTTGGTGCTAATGATCAGTACTCAAATCCCACTTGGCTTACCAAATTTTGTTCTTCTAAGTTGAAGCGTTCGTCTACATTAGCAGTTTTTATATTTAGTTTTCCCTCTGTTCTCTCCTATATAGAAAGATGAATTTGGAACTCTAAATCCAACATGGTTTGTAGTAGCTCTTTGAAACTTGACAAAATAAAGGAGTTCTCAGTTTTGTCGCTATGGTTTGTTACCTCTTCAAGTAGCCCTAGGCACAGAGTGTGGAAAAGCACTTTAAATGAGAGGGGTTCCCAAGCTTCTAAGAAATAACGAGTTTCCGAAATACCAGCAAATATCTTTTCACCCAATCTTGATGATACTTGGTGGTAATGATCAGTACACAAATCCCACTTGGCTCACCAAATTTTGTTCTACTAGGTTGAAGCGTTCGTCTAAAGTAGCAGTTTTTATATTTAGGTTTCACTCTGTTCTCTCATATATAGATAGATGAATTTGGAACTCTAAATCCAACATGGTTTGTAGTAGCTCTTTGAAACTTGACAAAATAAAGGAGTTCTCAGTTTTGTCTCTATGGTTTGTTTCCTCTTCAAGTAGCCCTAGGCACAGACTGTGGAAAAGCACTTTCATTGAGAGGGGTTGCCAAGCTTATAAGAAATAATGAGTTTACGAAATACCAGCAAATATTTTTTCACCCTAATTTGATGATTCTTGGTGGTAACGATCAGTACACAAATCCCACTTGACTCACGAAATTTTGTACTTCTAGATTGAAGCTTTCGTCTACAGTAGCAGTTTTTATATTTAGGTTTCCCTCTGTTCTCTCCTATATAGATAGATGAATTTGGAACTCTAAATCCAACATGGTATGTAGAAGCTCTTTGAAACTTGACAAAATAAAGGAGTTCTCAGTTTTGTCTCTATGGTTTGTTTCCTCTTAAAGTAGCCCTAGGCACAGACAGTGGAAAGCAATTGCATTGAGATGGGTTGCCAAGCTTCTAAGAAATAACGAGTTTCCGAAATACCAGCAAATATTTTTTCACCCAATCTAGATGATACTTGGTGGTAATGATCAGTACACAAATCCCACTTTGCTCACCAAATTTTGTTCTTCTATTTTGAAGCGTTCGTCTACCGTAGCAGTTTTTATATTTAGGTTTCCCTTTGTTCTCTCGTATTTAGATAGATGAATTTGAAACTCTAAATCCAACATGGTTTGTAGTAGCTCTTTGAAACTTGACAAAATAAAGGAGTTCTCAGTTTTGTCTCTATGGTTTGTTTCCTCTTCAAGTAGCCCTAGGCACAGACTGTGGAAAGCAATTTCATTGAGAGGGGTTGCCAAGCTTCTAAGAAATAACGAGTTTCCGAAATACCAGCAAATATTTTTTCACCCAATCTTGATGATACTTGGTGGTAATGATCAGTACACAAATCCCACTTGGCTCACCAAATTTTGTTCTTCTAGGTTGAAGCGTTCGTCTACAGTAGCAGTTTTTATATTTAGGTTTCCCTCTGTTCTCTCCCATATAGATAGATGAATTTGGAACTCTAAATCCAACATGGTTTTTAGTAGCTCTTTGAAACTTGACAAAATAAAGGAGTTCTCAGTTTTGTCTCTATGGTTTGTTTCCTCTTCAAGTAGCCCTAGGCACAGACTGTGGAAAAGCACTTTCATTGAGAAGTGTTGCCAAGCTTCTAAGAAATTACGAGTTTCCGAAATACTAGCAAATATTTTTTCACCCAATCTTGATGATACTTGGTGCTAATGATCAGTACACAAATCCCACTTGGCTCACCAAATTTTGTTCTTCTAAGTTGAAGCGTTCGTCTACAGTAGCAGTTTTTATATTTAGGTGTCCCTCTGTTCTCTCCTATATAGATAGATGAATTTGGAACTCTAAATCCAACATGGTTTGTAGTAGCTCTTTGAAACTTGACAAAATAAAGGAGTTCTCAGTTTTGTCTCTATGGTTTGTTTCCTCTTAAAGTAGCCCTAGGCACAGACTGTGGAAAGCACTTTCATTGAGATGGGTTGCCAAGCTTCTAAGAAATAACGAGTTTCCGAAATACCAGCAAATATTTTTTCACCCAATCTTGATGATACTTGGTGGTAATGATCAGTACACAAATCCCACTTGGCTCACCAAATTTTGTTCTTCTAGGTTGAAGCGTTCGTCTACAGTAGCAGTTTTTATATTTAGGTTCATCTGTTCTCTCCTATATAGATAGATGAATTTGGAACTCTAAATCCAACATGGTTTGTAGTAGCTCTTTGAAACTTGAGAAAAATAAAGGAGTTCTCAGTTTTGTCTCTATGGTTTGTTTCCTCTTCAAGTAGCCCTAGGCACAGACTGTGGAAAAGCACTTTCATTGAGAGGGGTTGCCAAGCTTCTAGGAAATAACGAGTTTCCGAAAGACCAACAAATATTTTTTCAACCAAATTTGATGATTCTTGGTGGTAACGATCAGGACACAAATCCCACTTGGCTCACGAAATTTTGTACTTCTAGTTTGAAGCTTTCGTCTACAGTAGCAGTTTTTATATTTTGGTTTCCCTCTGTTCTCTCCTATATAGATAGATGAATTTGGAACTCTAAATCCAACATGGTATGTAGTAGCTCTTTGAAACTTCACAAAATAAAGGAGTTCTCAGATTTGTCCCTATGGCTTGTTTCCTCTTCAAGTAGCCCTAGGCGCAGACTGTGGAAAAGCACTTTCATTGAGAGGGGTTGCCAAGCTTCTAAGAAATAACGAGTTTCCGAAATACCAGCAAATATTTTTTCACCCAACCTTGATGATACTTGGTGGTAAAGATCAGTACACAAATCCCACTTGGCTTACCAAATTTTGTTCTTCTAGGTTGAAGCGTTCGTCTACAGTAGCAGTTTTTATATTTAAGTTTCCCTCGGTTCTCTCCTATATAGATAGATGAATTTGGAACTCTAAATCCAACATGGTTTGTAGTAGCTCTTTGAAACTTGACAAAATAAAGGAGTTCTCAGTTTTGTCTCTATGGTTTGTTTCCTCTTCATGTAGCCTAGGCACAGACTGTGGAAAAGCACTTTCATTGAGAGAGGTTGCCAAGCTTCTAAGAAATTACGAGTTTCCGAAATACCAGCAAATATTTTTTCACCCAATCTTGATGATACTTGGAGCTAATGATCAGTACACAAATCCCACTTGGCTCACCAAATTTTGTTCTTCTAGGTTGAAGCGTTCGTCTACAGTAGCAGTTTTTATATTTAGGTTTCCCTCTGTTCTCTCCTATATAGAAAGATGAATTTGGAACTCTAAATCCAACATGGTTTGTAGTAGCTCTTTGAAACTTGACAAAATAAAGGAGTTCTCAGTTTTGTCTCTATGGTTTGTTTCCTCTTCAAGTAGCCCTAGGCACAGACTGTGGAAAAGCACTTTCATTGAGAGGGGTTGCCAAGCTTCTAAGAAATAACGAGTTTCGAAATAACAGCAAATATTTTTTCACCCAAATTTGATGATTCTTGGTGGTAATGATCAGTACACAAATTCCACTTGACTCACCAAAATTTGTTCTTCTAGGTTGAAGCGTTCGTCTACAGTAGCAGTTTTTATATTTAGGTTTCCCTCTGTTCTCTCCCATATAGATAGATGAATTTGGATATCTAAATCCAACATGGTTTGTAGTACCTCTTTGAAACTTGACAAAATAAAGGAGTTCTCAGTTTTGTCTCTATGGTTTGTTTCCTCTTCAAGTAGCCCTAGGCACAGAGTGTGGAAAAGCACTTTCATTGAGAGGTGTTGCCAAGCTTCTAAGAAATTACGAGTTTCCGAAATACCAGCAAATATTTTTTCACCCAATCTTGATGATACTTGGTGCTAATGATCAGTACTCAAATCCCACTTGGCTTACCACATTTTGTTCTTCTAAGTTGAAGCGTTCGTCTACATTAGCAGTTTTTATATTTAGTTTTCCCTCTGTTCTCTCCTATATAGAAAGATGAATTTGGAACTCTAAATCCAACATAGTTTGTAGTAGCTCTTTGAAACTTGACAAAATAAAGGAGTTCTCAGTTTTGTCGCTATGGTTTGTTACCTCTTCAAGTAGCCCTAGGCACAGACTGTGGAAAAGCACTTTAAATGAGAGGGGTTCCCAAGCTTCTAAGAAATAACGAGTTTCCGAAATACCAGCAAATATTTTTTCACCCAATCTTGATGATACTTGGTGGTAATGATCAGTACACAAATCCCACTTGGCTCACAAAATTTTGTTCTTCTAGGTTGAAGCGTTCGTCTAAAGTAGCAGTTTTTATATTTAGGTTTCACTCTGTTCTCTCATATATAGATAGATGAATTTGGAACTCTAAATCCAACATGGTTTGTAGTAGCTCTTTGAAACTTGACAAAATAAAGGAGTTCTCAGTTTTGTCTCTATGGTTTGTTTCCTCTTCAAGTAGCCCTAGGCACAGACTGTGGAAAAGCACTTTCATTGAGAGGGGTTGCCAAGCTTATAAGAAATAACGAGTTTACGAAATACCAGCAAATATTTTTTCACCCTAATTTGATGATTCTTGGTGGTAACGATCAGTACACAAATCCCACTTGACTCACGAAATTTTGTACTTCTAGATTGAAGCTTTCGTCTACAGTAGCAGTTTTTATATTTAGGTTTCCCTCTGTTCTCTCCTATATAGATAGATGAATTTGGAACTCTAAATCCAACATGGTATGTAGAAGCTCTTTGAAACTTGACAAAATAAAGGAGTTCTCAGTTTTGTCTCTATGGTTTGTTTCCTCTTAAAGTAGCCCTAGGCACAGACAGTGGAAAGCACTTGCATTGAGATGGGTTGCCAAGCTTCTAAGAAATAACGAGTTTCCGAAATACCAGCAAATATTTTTTCACCCAATCTAGATGATACTTGGTGGTAATGATCAGTACACAAATCCCACTTTGCTCACCAAATTTTGTTCTTCTATTTTGAAGCGTTCGTCTACCGTAGCAGTTTTTATATTTAGGTTTCCCTTTGTTCTCTCGTGTTTAGATAGATGAATTTGAAACTCTAAATCCAACATGGTTTGTAGTAGCTCTTTGAAACTTGACAAAATAAAGGAGTTCTCAGTTTTGTCTCTATGGTTTGTTTCCTCTTCAAGTAGCCCTAGGCACAGACTGTGGAAAGCAATTTCATTGAGAGGGGTTGCCAAGCTTCTAAGAAATAACGAGTTTCCGAAATACCAGCAAATATTTTTTCACCCAATCTTGATGATACTTGGTGGTAATGATCAGTACACAAATCCCACTTGGCTCACTAAATTTTGTTCTTCTAGGTTGAAGCGTTCGTCTACAGTAGCAGTTTTTATATTTAGGTTTCCCTCTGTTCTCTCCCATATAGATAGATGAATTTGGAACTCTAAATCCAACATGGTTTGTAGTAGCTCTTTGAAACTTGACAAAATAAAGGAGTTCTCAGTTTTGTCTCTATGGTTTGTTTCCTCTTCAAGTAGCCCTAGGCACAGACTGTGGAAAAGCACTTTCATTGAGAGGTGTTGCCAAGCTTCTAAGAAATTACGAGTTTCCGAAATACCAGCAAATATTTTTTCACCCAATCTTGATGATACTTGGTGCTAATGATCAGTACACAAATCCCACTTGGCTCACCAAATTTTGTTCTTCTAAGTTGAAGCGTTCGTCTACAGTAGCAGTTTTTATATTTAGGTTTCCCTCTGTTCTCTCCTATATAGAAAGATGAATTTGGAACTCTAAATCCAACATGGTTTGTAGTAGCTCTTTGAAACTTGACAAAATAAAGGAGTTCTCAGTTTTGTCGCTATGGTTTGTTTCCTCTTCAAGTAGCCCTAGGCACAGACTGTGGAAAAGCACTTTAATTGAGAGGGGTTCCCAAGCTTCTAAGAAATAACGAGTTTCCGAAATACCAGCAAATATTTTTCCACCCAATCTTGATGATACTCGGTGGTAATGATCAGTACACAAATCCCTCTTGGCTCACCAAATTTTGTTCTTCTAGGTTGAAGCGTTCGTCTACAGTAGCAGTTTTTATATTTAGGTTTCCCTCTGTTCTCTCCTATATAGATAGATGAATTTGGAACTCTAAATCCAACATGGCTTGTAGTAGCTCTTTGAAACTTCACAAAATAAAGGAGTTCTCAGTTTTGTCACTATGGTTTGTTTCCTCTTAAAGTAGCCCTAGGCACATACTGTGGAAAGCACTTTCATTGAGATGGGTTGCCAAGTTTCTAAGAAATAACGAGTTTCCGAAATACCAGCAAATATTTTTTCACACAATCTAGTTGATACTTGGTGGTAATGATCAGTACACAAATCCCACTTGGCTTACCAAATTTTGTTCTTCTAGGTTGAAGCGTTCGTCTACAGTAGCAGTTTTTATATTTAAGTTTCCCTCGGTTCTCTCCTATATAGATGAATTTGGAACTCTAAATCCAACATGGTTTGTAGTAGCTCTTTGAAACTTGACAAAATAAAGGAGTTCTCAGTTTTGTCTCTATGGTTTGTTTCCTCTTCAAGTAGCCCTAGGCACAGACTGTGGAAAAGCACTTTCATTGAGAGGGGTTGCCAAGCTTATAAGAAATAACGAGTTTACGAAATACCAGCAAATATTTTTTCACCCTAATTTGATGATTCTTGGTGGTAACGATCAGTACACAAATCCCACTTGACTCACGAAATTTTGTACTTCTAGATTGAAGCTTTCGTCTACAGTAGCAGTTTTTATATTTAGGTTTCCCTCTGTTCTCTCCTATATAGATAGATGAATTTGGAACTCTAAATCCAACATGGTATGTAGAAGCTCTTTGAAACTTGACAAAATAAAGGAGTTCTCAGTTTTGTCTCTATGGTTTGTTTCCTCTTAAAGTAGCCCTAGGCACAGACAGTGGAAAGCACTTGCATTGAGATGGGTTGCCAAGCTTCTAAGAAATAACGAGTTTCCGAAATACCAGCAAATATTTTTTCACCCAATCTAGATGATACTTGGTGGTAATGATCAGTACACAAATCCCACTTTGCTCACCAAATTTTGTTCTTCTATTTTGAAGCGTTCGTCTACCGTAGCAGTTTTTATATTTAGGTTTCCCTTTGTTCTCTCGTGTTTAGATAGATGAATTTGAAACTCTAAATCCAACATGGTTTGTAGTAGCTCTTTGAAACTTGACAAAATAAAGGAGTTCTCAGTTTTGTCTCTATGGTTTGTTTCCTCTTCAAGTAGCCCTAGGCACAGACTGTGGAAAGCAATTTCATTGAGAGGGGTTGCCAAGCTTCTAAGAAATAACGAGTTTCCGAAATACCAGCAAATATTTTTTCACCCAATCTTGATGATACTTGGTGGTAATGATCAGTACACAAATCCCACTTGGCTCACTAAATTTTGTTCTTCTAGGTTGAAGCGTTCGTCTACAGTAGCAGTTTTTATATTTAGGTTTCCCTCTGTTCTCTCCCATATAGATAGATGAATTTGGAACTCTAAATCCAACATGGTTTTTAGTAGCTCTTTGAAACTTGACAAAATAAAGGAGTTCTCAGTTTTGTCTCTATGGTTTGTTTCCTCTTCAAGTAGCCCTAGGCACAGACTGTGGAAAAGCACTTTCATTGAGAGGTGTTGCCAAGCTTCTAAGAAATTACGAGTTTCCGAAATACCAGCAAATATTTTTTCACCCAATCTTGATGATACTTGGTGCTAATGATCAGTACACAAATCCCACTTGGCTCACCAAATTTTGTTCTTCTAAGTTGAAGCGTTCGTCTACAGTAGCAGTTTTATATTTAGGTTTCCCTCTGTTCTCTCCTATATAGAAAGATGAATTTGGAACTCTAAATCCAACATGGTTTGTAGTAGCTCTTTGAAACTTGACAAAATAAAGGAGTTCTCAGTTTTGTCGCTATGGTTTGTTTCCTCTTCAAGTAGCCCTAGGCACAGACTGTGGAAAAGCACTTTAATTGAGAGGGGTTCCTAAGCTTCTAAGAAATAACGAGTTTCCGAAATACCAGCAAATATTTTTCACCCAATCTTGATGATACTCGGTGGTAATGATCAGTACACAAATCCCTCTTGGCTCACCAAATTTTGTTCTTCTAGGTTGAAGCGTTCGTCTACAGTAGCAGTTTTTATATTTAGGTTTCCCTCTGTTCTCTCCTATATAGATAGATGAATTTGGAACTCTAAATCCAACATGGCTTGTAGTAGCTCTTTGAAACTTCACAAAATAAAGGAGTTCTCAGTTTTGTCACTATGGTTTGTTTCCTCTTAAAGTAGCCCTAGGCACATACTGTGGAAAGCACTTTCATTGAGATGGGTTGCCAAGCTTCTAAGAAATAACGAGTTTCCGAAATACCAGCAAATATTTTTTCACACAATCTAGTTGATACTTGGTGGTAATGATCAGTACACAAATCCCACTTGGCTTACCAAATTTTGTTCTTCTAGGTTGAAGCGTTCGTCTACAGTAGCAGTTTTTATATTTAAGTTTCCCTCGGTTCTCTCCTATATAGATGAATTTGGAACTCTAAATCCAACATGGTTTATAGTAGCTCTTTGAAACTTGACAAAATAAAGGAGTTCTCAGTTTTGTCTCTATGGTTTGTTTCCTCTTCATGTAGCCTAGGCACAGACTGTGGAAAAGCACTTTCATTGAGAGAGGTTGCCAAGCTTCTAAGAAATTACGAGTTTCCGAAATACCAGCAAATATTTTTTCACCCAATCTTGATGATACTTGGAGCTAATGATCAGTACACAAATCCCACTTGGCTCACCAAATTTTGTTCTTCTAGGTTGAAGCGTTCGTCTACAGTAGCAGTTTTTATATTTAGGTTTCCCTCTGTTCTCTCCTATATAGAAAGATGAATTTGGAACTCTAAATCCAACATGGTTTGTAGTAGCTCTTTGAAACTTGACAAAATAAAGGAGTTCTCAGCTTTGTCTCTATGGTTTGTTTCCTCTTCAAGTAGCCCTAGGCACAGACTGTGGAAAAGCACTTTCATTGAGAGGGGTTGCCAAGCTTCTAAGAAATAACGACTTTCGAAATAACAGCAAATATTTTTTCACCCAAATTTGATGATTCTTGGTGGTAATGATCAGTACACAAATTCCACTTGACTCACCAAAATTTGTTCTTCTAGGTTGAAGCGTTCGTCTACAGTAGCAGTTTTTATATTTAGGTTTCCCTCTGTTCTCTCCCATATAGATAGATGAATTTGGAAATCTAAATCCAACATGGTTTGTAGTAGCTCTTTGAAACTTGACAAAATAAAGGAGTTCTCAGTTTTGTCTCTATGGTTTGTTTCCTCTTCAAGTAGCCCTAGGCACAGACTGTGGAAAAGCACTTTCATTGAGAGGTGTTGCCAAGCTTCTAAGAAATTACGAGTTTCCGAAATACCAGCAAATATTTTTTCACCCAATCTTGATGATACTTGGTGCTAATGATCAGTACTCAAATCCCACTTGGCTTACCAAATTTTGTTCTTCTAAGTTGAAGCGTTCGTCTACATTAGCAGTTTTTATATTTAGGTTTCCCTCTGTTCTCTCCTATATAGAAAGATGAATTTGGAACTCTAAATCCAACATGGTTTGTAGTAGCTCTTTGAAACTTGACAAAATAAAGGAGTTCTCAGTTTTGTCGCTATGGTTTGTTTCCTCTTCAAGTAGCCCTAGGCACAGACTGTGGAAAAGCACTTTAATTGAGAGGGGTTCCCAAGCTTCTAAGAAATAACGAGTTTCCGAAATACCAGCAAATATTTTTTCACCCAATCTTGATGATACTCGGTGGTAATGATCAGTACACAAATCCCTCTTGGCTCACCAAATTTTGTTCTTCTAGGTTGAAGCGTTCGTCTACAGTAGCAGTTTTTATATTTAGGTTTCCCTCTGTTCTCTCCTATATAGATAGATGAATTTGGAACTCTAAATCCAACATGGCTTGTAGTAGCTCTTTGAAACTTCACAAAATAAAGGAGTTCTCAGTTTTGTCACTATGGTTTGTTTCCTCTTAAAGTAGCCCTAGGCACATACTGTGGAAAGCACTTTCATTGAGATGGGTTGCCAAGCTTCTAAGAAATAACGAGTTTCCGAAATACCAGCAAATATTTTTTCACACAATCTAGTTGATACTTGGTGGTAATGATCAGTACACAAATCCCACTTGGCTTACCAAATTTTGTTCTTCTAGGTTGAAGCGTTCGTCTACAGTAGCAGTTTTTATATTTAAGTTTCCCTCGGTTCTCTCCTATATAGATGAATTTGGAACTCTAAATCCAACATGGTTTGTAGTAGCTCTTTGAAACTTGACAAAATAAAGGAGTTCTCAGTTTTGTCTCTATGGTTTGTTTCCTCTTCAAGTAGCCCTAGGCACAGACTGTGGAAAAGCACTTTCATTGAGAGGGGTTGCCAAGCTTATAAGAAATAACGAGTTTACGAAATACCAGCAAATATTTTTTCACCCTAATTTGATGATTCTTGGTGGTAACGATCAGTACACAAATCCCACTTGACTCACGAAATTTTGTACTTCTAGATTGAAGCTTTCGTCTACAGTAGCAGTTTTTATATTTAGGTTTCCCTCTGTTCTCTCCTATATAGATAGATGAATTTGGAACTCTAAATCCAACATGGTATGTAGAAGCTCTTTGAAACTTGACAAAATTAAGGAGTTCTCAGTTTTGTCTCTATGGTTTGTTTCCTCTTAAAGTAGCCCTAGGCACAGACAGTGGAAAGCACTTGCATTGAGATGGGTTGCCAAGCTTCTAAGAAATAACGAGTTTCCGAAATACCAGCAAATATTTTTTCACCCAATCTAGATGATACTTGGTGGTAATGATCAGTACACAAATCCCACTTTGCTCACCAAATTTTGTTCTTCTATTTTGAAGCGTTCGTCTACCGTAGCAGTTTTTATATTTAGGTTTCCCTTTGTTCTCTCGTGTTTAGATAGATGAATTTGAAACTCTAAATCCAACATGGTTTGTAGTAGCTCTTTGAAACTTGACAAAATAAAGGAGTTCTCAGTTTTGTCTCTATGGTTTGTTTCCTCTTCAAGTAGCCCTAGGCACAGACTGTGGGAAAGCAATTTCATTGAGAGGGGTTGCCAAGCTTCTAAGAAATAACGAGTTTCCGAAATACCAGCAAATATTTTTTCACCCAATCTTGATGATACTTGGTGGTAATGATCAGTACACAAATCCCACTTGGCTCACTAAATTTTTGTTCTTCTAGGTTGAAGCGTTCGTCTACAGTAGCAGTTTTTATATTTAGGTTTCCCTCTGTTCTCTCCCATATAGATAGATGAATTTGGAACTCTAAATCCAACATGGTTTTTAGTAGCTCTTTGAAACTTGACAAAATAAAGGAGTTCTCAGTTTTGTCTCTATGGTTTGTTTCCTCTTCAAGTAGCCCTAGGCACAGACTGTGGAAAAGCACTTTCATTGAGAGGTGTTGCCAAGCTTCTAAGAAATTACGAGTTTCCGAAATACCAGCAAATATTTTTTCACCCAATCTTGATGATACTTGGTGCTAATGATCAGTACACAAATCCCACTTGGCTCACCAAATTTTGTTCTTCTAAGTTGAAGCGTTCGTCTACAGTAGCAGTTTTTATATTTAGGTTTCCCTCTGTTCTCTCCTATATAGAAAGATGAATTTGGAACTCTAAATCCAACATGGTTTGTAGTAGCTCTTTGAAACTTGACAAAATAAAGGAGTTCTCAGTTTTGTCGCTATGGTTTGTTTCCTCTTCAAGTAGCCCTAGGCACAGACTGTGGAAAAGCACTTTAATTGAGAGGGGTTCCCAAGCTTCTAAGAAATAACGAGTTTCCGAAATACCAGCAAATATTTTTTCACCCAATCTTGATGATACTCGGTGGTAATGATCAGTACACAAATCCCTCTTGGCTCACCAAATTTTGTTCTTCTAGGTTGAAGCGTTCGTCTACAGTAGCAGTTTTTATATTTAGGTTTCCCTCTGTTCTCTCCTATATAGATAGATGAATTTGGAACTCTAAATCCAACATGGCTTGTAGTAGCTCTTTGAAACTTCACAAAATAAAGGAGTTCTCAGTTTTGTCACTATGGTTTGTTTCCTCTTAAAGTAGCCCTAGGCACATACTGTGGAAAGCACTTTCATTGAGATGGGTTGCCAAGCTTCTAAGAAATAACGAGTTTCCGAAATACCAGCAAATATTTTTTCACACAATCTAGTTGATACTTGGTGGTAATGATCAGTACACAAATCCCACTTGGCTTACCAAATTTTGTTCTTCTAGGTTGAAGCGTTCGTCTACAGTAGCAGTTTTTATATTTAAGTTTCCCTCGGTTCTCTCCTATATAGATGAATTTGGAACTCTAAATCCAACATGGTTTGTAGTAGCTCTTTGAAACTTGACAAAATAAAGGAGTTCTCAGTTTTGTCTCTATGGTTTGTTTCCTCTTCATGTAGCCTAGGCACAGACTGTGGAAAAGCACTTTCATTGAGAGAGGTTGCCAAGCTTCTAAGAAATTACGAGTTTCCGAAATACCAGCAAATATTTTTTCACCCAATCTTGATGATACTTGGAGCTAATGATCAGTACACAAATCCCACTTGGCTCACCAAATTTTGTTCTTCTAGGTTGAAGCGTTCGTCTACAGTAGCAGTTTTTATATTTAGGTTTCCCTCTGTTCTCTCCTATATAGAAAGATGAATTTGGAACTCTAAATCCAACATGGTTTGTAGTAGCTCTTTGAAACTTGACAAAATAAAGGAGTTCTCAGTTTTGTCTCTATGGTTTGTTTCCTCTTCAAGTAGCCCTAGGCACAGACTGTGGAAAAGCACTTTCATTGAGAGGGGTTGCCAAGCTTCTAAGAAATAACGACTTTCGAAATAACAGCAAATATTTTTTCACCCAAAATTGATGATTCTTGGTGGTAATGATCAGTACACAAATTCCACTTGACTCACCAAAATTTGTTCTTCTAGGTTGAAGCGTTCGTCTACAGTAGCAGTTTTTATATTTAGGTTTCCCTCTGTTCTCTCCCATATAGATAGATGAATTTGGAAATCTAAATCCAACATGGTTTGTAGTAGCTCTTTGAAACTTGACAAAATAAAGGAGTTCTCAGTTTTGTCTCTATGGTTTGTTTCCTCTTCAAGTAGCCCTAGGCACAGACTGTGGAAAAGCACTTTCATTGAGAGGTGTTGCCAAGCTTCTAAGAAATTACGAGTTTCCGAAATACCAGCAAATATTTTTTCACCCAATCTTGATGATACTTGGTGCTAATGATCAGTACTCAAATCCCACTTGGCTTACCAAATTTTGTTCTTCTAAGTTGAAGCGTTCGTCTACATTAGCAGTTTTTATATTTAGTTTTCCCTCTGTTCTCTCCTATATAGAAAGATGAATTTGGAACTCTAAATCCAACATGATTTGTAGTAGCTCTTTGAAACTTGACAAAATAAAGGAGTTCTCAGTTTTGTCGCTATGGTTTGTTACCTCTTCAAGTAGCCCTAGGCACAGACTGTGGAAAAGCACTTTAAATGAGAGGGGTTCCCAAGCTTCTAAGAAATAACGAGTTTCCGAAATACCAGCAAATATTTTTTCACCCAATCTTGATGATACTTGGTGGTAATGATCAGTACACAAATCCCACTTGGCTCACCAAATTTTGTTCTTCTAGGTTGAAGCGTTCGTCTAAAGTAGCAGTTTTTATATTTAGGTTTCACTCTGTTCTCTCATATATAGATAGATGAATTTGGAACTCTAAATCCAACATGGTTTGTAGTAGCTCTTTGAAACTTGACAAAATAAAGGAGTTCTCAGTTTTGTCTCTATGGTTTGTTTCCTCTTCAAGTAGCCCTAGGCACAGACTGTGGAAAAGCACTTTCATTGAGAGGGGTTGCCAAGCTTATAAGAAATAACGAGTTTACGAAATACCAGCAAATATTTTTTCACCCTAATTTGATGATTCTTGGTGGTAACGATCAGTACACAAATCCCACTTGGCTCACGAAATTTTGTACTTCTAGATTGAAGCTTTCGTCTACAGTAGCAGTTTTTATATTTAGGTTTCCCTCTGTTCTCTCCTATATAGATAGATGAATTTTGGAACTCTAAATCCAACATGGTATGTAGAAGCTCTTTGAAACTTGACAAAATAAAGGAGTTCTCAGTTTTGTCTCTATGGTTTGTTTCCTCTTAAAGTAGCCCTATGCACAGACAGTGGAAAGCACTTGCATTGAGATGGGTTGCCAAGCTTCTAAGAAATAACGAGTTTCCGAAATACCAGCAAATATTTTTTCACCCAATCTAGATGATACTTGGTGGTAATGATCAGTACACAAATCCCACTTTGCTCACCAAATTTTGTTCTTCTATTTTGAAGCGTTCGTCTACCGTAGCAGTTTTTATATTTAGGTTTCCCTTTGTTTTCTCGTATTTAGATAGATGAATTTGAAACTCTAAATCCAACATGGTTTGTAGTAGCTCTTTGAAACTTGACAAAATAAAGGAGTTCTCAGTTTTGTCTCTATGGTTTGTTTCCTCTTCAAGTAGCCCTAGGCACAGACTGTGGAAAGCACTTTCATTGAGAGGGGTTGCCAAGCTTCTAAGAAATAACGAGTTTCCGAAATACCAGCAAATATTTTTTCACCCAATCTTGATGATACTTGGTGGTAATGATCAGTACACAAATCCCACTTGGCTCACCAAATTTTGTTCTTCTAGGTTGAAGCGTTCGTCTACAGTAGCAGTTTTTATATTTAGGTTTCCCTCTGTTCTCTCCCATATAGATAGATGAATTTGGAAATCTAAATCCAACATGGTTTGTAGTAGCTCTTTGAAACTTGACAAAATAAAGGAGTTCTCAGTTTTGTCTCTATGGTTTGTTTCCTCTTCAAGTAGCCCTAGGCACAGACTGTGGAAAAGCACTTTCATTGAGAGGTGTTGCCAAGCTTCTAAGCGAAATACCAGCAAATATTTTTTCACCCAATCTTGATGATACTTGGTGCTATGATCAGTACTCAAATCCCACTTGCTTACCAAATTTTGTTCTTCTAAGTTGAAGCGTTCGTCTACATTAGCAGTTTTTATATTTAGTTTTCCCTCTGTTCTCTCCTATATAGAAAGATGAATTTGGAACTCTAAATCCAACATGGTTTGTAGTAGCTCTTTGAAACTTGACAAAATAAAGGAGTTCTCAGTTTTGTCGCTATGGTTTGTTACCTCTTCAAGTAGCCCTAGGCACAGACTGTGGAAAGCACTTTAATGAGAGGGGTTCCCAAGCTTCTAAGAAATAAGAGTTTCCGAAATACCAGAAAATATTTTTTCACCCAATCTTGATGATACTTGGTGGTAATGATCAGTACACAAATCCCACTTGGCTCACCAAATTTTGTTCTTCTAGTTGAAGCGTTCGTCTAAAGTAGCAGTTTTTATATTTAGGTTTCACTCTGTTCTCTCATATATAGATAGATGAATTTTGGAACTCTAAATCCAACATGGTTTGTAGTAGCTCTTTGAAACTTGACAAATAAAGGAGTTCTCAGTTTTGTCTCTATGGTTTGTTTCCTCTTCAAGTAGGCCCTAGGCACAGACTGTGGAAAAGCACTTTCATTGAGAGGGGTTGCCAAGCTTATAAGAAATAACGAGTTTACGAAATACAGCAAATATTTTTTCACCCTAATTTGATGATTCTTGGTGGTAACGATCAGTACACAAATCCCACTTGGCTCACGAAATTTTGTACTTCTAGATTGAAGCTTTCGTCTACAGTAGCAGTTTTTATATTTAGGTTTCCCTCTGTTCTCTCCTATATAGATAGATGAATTTGGAACTCTAAATCCAACATGGTATGTAGAAGCTCTTTGAAACTTGACAAAATAAAGGAGTTCTCAGTTTTGTCTCTATGGTTTGTTTCCTCTTAAAGTAGCCCTATGCACAGACAGTGGAAAGCACTTGCATTGAGATGGGTTGCCAAGCTTCTAAGAAATAACGAGTTTCCGAAATACCAGCAAATATTTTTTCACCCAATCTAGATGATACTTGGTGGTAATGATCAGTACACAAATCCCACTTTGCTCACCAAATTTTGTTCTTCTATTTTGAAGCGTTCGTCTACCGTAGCAGTTTTTATATTTAGGTTTCCCTTTGTTCTCTCGTATTTAGATAGATGAATTTGAAACTCTAAATCCAACATGGTTTGTAGTAGCTCTTTGAAACTTGACAAAATAAAGGAGTTCTCAGTTTTGTCTCTATGGTTTGTTTCCTCTTCAAGTAGCCCTAGGCACAGACTGTGGAAAGCACTTTCATTGAGAGGGGTTGCCAAGCTTCTAAGAAATAACGAGTTTCCGAAATACCAACAAATATTTTTTCACCCAATCTTGATGATACTTGGTGGTAATGATCAGTACACAAATCCCACTTGGCTCACCAAATTTTGTTCTTCTAGGTTGAAGCGTTCGTCTACAGTAGCAGTTTTTATATTTAGGTTTCCCTCTGTTCTCTCCCATATAGATAGATGAATTTGGAAATCTAAATCCAACATGGTTTGTAGTAGCTCTTTGAAACTTGACAAAATAAAGGAGTTCTCAGTTTTGTCTCTATGGTTTGTTTCCTCTTCAAGTAGCCCTAGGCACAGACTGTGGAAAAGCACTTTCATTGAGAGGTGTTGCCAAGCTTCTAAGAAATTACGAGTTTCCGAAATACCAGCAAATATTTTTTCACCCAATCTTGATGATACTTGGTGCTTATGATCAGTACTCAAATCCCACTTGGCTTACCAAATCAAATTTTGTTCTTCTAAGTTGAAGCGTTCGTCTACAGTAGCAGTTTTTATATTTAGGTTTCCCTCTGTTCTCTCCTATATAGAAAGATGAATTTGGAACTCTAAATCCAACATGGTTTGTAGTAGCTCTTTGAAACTTGACAAAATAAAGGAGTTCTCAGTTTTGTCGCTATGGTTTGTTACCTCTTCAAGTAGCCCTAGGCACAGACTGTGGAAAAGCACTTTAAATGAGAGGGGTTCCCAAGCTTCTAAGAAATAACGAGTTTCCGAAATACCAGAAAATATTTTTTCACCCAATCTTGATGATACTTGGTGGTAATGATCAGTACACAAATCCCACTTGGCTCACCAAATTTTGTTCTTCTAGGTTGAAGCGTTCGTCTAAAGTAGCAGTTTTTATATTTAGGTTTCACTCTGTTCTCTCATATATAGATAGATGAATTTGGAACTCTAAATCCAACATGGTTTGTAGTAGCTCTTTGAAACTTGACAAAATAAAGGAGTTCTCAGTTTTGTCTCTATGGTTTGTTTCCTCTTCAAGTAGCCCTAGGCACAGACTGTGGAAAAGCACTTTCATTGAGAGGGGTTGCCAAGCTTATAAGAAATAACGAGTTTACGAAATACCAGCAAATATTTTTTCACCCTAATTTGATGATTCTTGGTGGTAACGATCAGTACACAAATCCCACTTGGCTCACGAAATTTTGTACTTCTAGATTGAAGCTTTCGTCTACAGTAGCAGTTTTTATATTTAGGTTTCCCTCTGTTCTCTCCTATATAGATAGATGAATTTGGAACTCTAAATCCAACATGGTATGTAGAAGCTCTTTGAAACTTGACAAAATAAAGGAGTTCTCAGTTTTGTCTCTATGGTTTGTTTCCTCTTAAAGTAGCCCTATGCACAGACAGTGGAAAGCACTTGCATTGAGATGGGTTGCCAAGCTTCTAAGAAATAACGAGTTTCCGAAATACCAGCAAATATTTTTTCACCCAATCTAGATGATACTTGGTGGTAATGATCAGTACACAAATCCCACTTTGCTCACCAAATTTTGTTCTTCTATTTTGAAGCGTTCGTCTACCGTAGCAGTTTTTATATTTAGGTTTCCCTTTGTTCTCTCGTATTTAGATAGATGAATTTGAAACTCTAAATCCAACATGGTTTGTAGTAGCTCTTTGAAACTTGACAAAATAAAGGAGTTCTCAGTTTTGTCTCTACGGTTTGTTTCCTCTTCAAGTAGCCCTAGGCACAGACTGTGGAAAGCACTTTCATTGAGAGGGGTTGCCAAGCTTCTAAGAAATAACGAGTTTCCGAAATACCAGCAAATATTTTTTCACCCAATCTTGATGATACTTTGTGGTAATGATCAGTACACAAATCCCACTTGGCTCACCAAATTTTGTTCTTCTAGGTTGAAGCGTTCGTCTACAGTAGCAATTTTTATATTTAGGTTTCCCTCTGTTCTCTCCCATATAGATAGATGAATTTGGAACTCTAAATCCAACATGGTTTGTAGTAGCTCTTTGAAACTTGACAAAATAAAGGAGTTCTCAGTTTTGTCTCTATGGTTTGTTTCCTCTTCAAGTAGCCCTAGGCACAGACTGTGGAAAAGCACTTTCATTGAGAGGTGTTGCCAAGCTTCTAAGAAATTACGAGTTTCCGAAATACCAGCAAATATTTTTTCACCCAATCTTGATGATACTTGGTGCTAATGATCAGTACACAAATCCCACTTGGCTCACCAAATTTTGTTCTTCTAAGTTGAAGCGTTCGTCTACAGTAGCAGTTTTTATATTTAGGTTTCCCTCTGTTCTCTCCTATATAGAAAGATGAATTTGGAACTCTAAATCCAACATGGTTTGTAGTAGCTCTTTGAAACTTGACAAAATAAAGGAGTTCTCAGTTTTGTCGCTATGGTTTGTTTCCTCTTAAAGTAGCCCTAGGCACAGACTGTGGAAAAGCACTTTCATTGAGATGGGTTGCCAAGCTTCTAAGAAATAACGAGTTTCCGAAATACCAGCAAGTATTTTTTACACAATCTAGTTGATACTTGGTGGTAATTATCAGTACACAAATCCCACTTGGCTCACCAAATTTTGTTCTTCTAGGTTGAAGCGTTCGTCTACAGTAGCAGTTTTTATATTTAGGTTTCTCTCTGTTCTCTCCTATATAGATAGATGAATTTGGAACTCTAAATCCAACATGGTTTGTAGTAGCTCTTTGAAACTTGACAAAATAAAAAAGGTCTCAGATTTGTCTCTATGGTTTGTTTCCTCTTCAAGTAGCCGTAGGCACAGACTGTGGGAAAGCACTTTCATTGACAGGGGTTGCCAAGCTTCTAAGAAATAACGAGTGTCCGAAATACCAGCAAATATTTTTTCACCCAATCTTGATGATACTTGGTGGTAATGATCAGTCCACAAATCCCACTTGGCTTACCAAATTTTGTTCTTCTAAGTTGAAGCGTTCGTCTACAGTAGGAGTTTTTATATTTAGGTTTCCCTCTGTTCTCTACTATATAGATAGATGAATTTGGAACTCTAAATCCAACATGGTTTGTAGTAGCTCTCTGAAACTTGACAAAATAATGGAGTTCTCAGATTTGTCTCAATGGTTTGCTTCCTCTTTACATAGCCCTAGCCACAGACTGTGGAAAATATTTTCATTGAGAGGGGTTGCCAAGCTTCTAAAAAATAACGAGTTTCCGAAATACCAGCAAATATTTTTTCACCCAATCTTGATGATACTTGGTGGTAATGATCATTACACAAATCCCACTTGGCTCACCAAATTTTGTTCTTCTAGGTTGAAGCGTTTGTCTACAGTAGCAGTTTTTATATTTAGGTTTCCCTCTGTTCTCTCCCATATAGATAGATGAATTTGGAACTCTAAATCCAACATGGTTTGTAGTAGCTCTTTGAAACTTGACAAAATAAAGGAGTTCTCAGTTTTGTCTCTATGGTTTGTTTCCTCTTCAAGTAGCCCTAGGCACAGACTGTGGAAAAGCACTTTCATTGAGAGGGGTTGCCAAGCTTCTAAGAAATTACGAGTTTCCGAAATACCAGCAAATATTTTTTCACCCAATCTTGATGATACTTGGAGCTAATGATCAGTACACAAATCCCACTTGGCTCACCAAATTTTGTTCTTCTAGGTTGAAGCGTTCGTCTACAGTAGCAGTTTTTATATGTTGGTTTCCCTCTGTTCTCTCCAATATAGAAAGATGAATTTGGAACTCTAAATCCAACATGGTTTGTAGTAGCTTTTTGAAACTTGACAAAATAAAGGAGTTCTCAGTTTTGTCTCTATGGTTTGTTTCCTCTTCAAGTAGCCCTAGGCACAGACTGTGGAAAAGCACTTTCATTGAGAGGGGTTGCCAAGCTTCTAAGAAATAACAAGTTTTGAAATAACAGCAAATATTTTTTCACCCAAATTTGATGATTCTTGGTGGTAATGATCAGTACACAAATCCCACTTGGCTCACGAAATTTTGTTCTTCTAGTTTGAAGCTTTCGTCTACAGTAGCAGTTTTTATATTTAGGTTTCCCTTTGTTCTCTCGTATTTAGATATATGAATTTGGAAATCTAAATCCAACATGGATTGTAGTAGCTCTTTGAAACTTGACAAAATAAAGGAGTTCTCAGTTTTGTCTCTATGGTTTGTTTCCTCTTCAAGTAGCCCTAGGCACAGACTGTGGAAAGCACTTTCATTGAGAGGGGTTGCCAAGATTCTAAGAAATAACGAGTTTCCGAAATACCAGCAAATATTTTTTCACCCAATCTAGTTGATACTTGGTGGTAATGATCAGAACCCAAATCCCACTTGGCTCACCAAATTTTGTTCTTCTAGGTTGAAGCGTTCGTCTACTGTAGCAGTTTTTATATTTAGGTTTCTCTCTGTTCTCTCCTATATAGATAGATGAATTTGGAACTCTAAATCCAACATGGTTTGTAGTAGCTCTTTGAAACTTGACAAAATAAAGGAGGTCTCAGATTTGTCTCTATGGTTTGTTTCCTCTTCAAGTAGCCGTAGGCACAGACTGTGGGAAAGCACTTTCATTGAGAGGGGTTGCCAAGCTTGTAAGAAATAACGAGTGTCCGAAATACCAGCAAATATTTTTTCACCCAATCTTGATGATACTTGGTGGGAATGATCTGTACACAAATTCTACTTGGCTCACCAAATTTTGTTCTTCTAGGTTGAAGCGTTCGTCTACAGTAGCAGTTTTTATATTTAGGTTTCCCTCGATTCTCTGATATATAGATAGATGAATTTGGAACTCTAAATCCAACATGGTTTGTAGTACATCTTTGAAACTTGACAGAATAAAGGAGTTCTCAGTTTTGTCTCTATGGTTTGTTTCCTCTTCAAGTAGCCCTAGGCACAGACTGTGGAAAGCACTTTCATTGAGAGGGGTTGCCAAGCTTCTACGAAATAACGAGTTTCCGAAATACCAGCAAATATTTTTTCACCCAATCTTGATAATACTTGGTGGTAATGATCAGTACACAGTACCCACTTGGCTCACCAAATTTTGTTCTTCTAGGTTGAAGCTTTCGTCTACAGTAGCAGTTTTTATATTTAGGTTTCCCTCTGTTCTCTCCTATATAGATAGATGAATTTGGAACTCTAAATCCAACATGGTTTGTAGTAGCTCTTTGAAACTTGACAAAATAAAGGAGTTCTCAGTTTTGTCTCTATGGTTTGTTTCCTCTTAAAGTAGACCTAGGCACAGACTGTGGAAATCACTTTCATTGAGATGGGTTGCCAAGCTTCTAAGAAATAACGAGTTTCCGAAATACCAGCAAATATTTTTTCACCCAATCTTGATGATACTTGGTGGTAATGATCAGTACACAAATCCCACTTGGCTTACCAAATTTTGTTCTTCTAGGTTGAAGCGTTCGTCTACAGTAGCAGTTTTTATATTTAAGTTTCCCTCGGTTCTCTCCTACATAGATAGATGAATTTGGAACTCTAAATCCAACATGGTTTGTAGTAGCTCTTTGAAACTTGACAAATAAAGGAGTTCTCAGTTTTGTCTCTATGGTTTGTTTCCTCTTCAAGTACCCCTAGGCACAGACTGTGGAAAAGCACTTTCATTGAGAGGGGTTGCCAAGCTTCTACGAAATAACGAGTTTCCGAAATACCAGCAAATATTTTTTCACCCAATCTTGATGATACTTGGAGCTAATGATCAGTACACAAATCCCACTTGGCTCACCAAATTTTGTTCTTCTAGGTTGAAGCGTTCGTCTACAGTAGCAGTTTTTATATGTTGGTTTCCCTCTGTTCTCTCCTATATAGAAAGATGAATTTGGAACTCTAAATCCAACATGGTTTGTAGTAGCTTTTTGAAACTTGACAAAATAAAGGAGTTCTCAGTTTTGTCTCTATGGTTTGTTTCCTCTTCAATTAGCCCTAGGCACAGACTGTGAAAAAGCACTTTATTGAGAGGGGTTGCCAAGCTTCTAAGAAATAACGAGTTTCGAAATAACAGCAAATATTTTTTCACCCAAATTTGATGATTCTTGGTGGTAATGATCAGTACACAAATCCCACTTGGCTCACGAAATTTTGTTCTTCTAGTTTGAAGCTTTCGTCTACAGTAGCAGTTTTTATATTTAGGTTTCCCTTTGTTCTCTCGTATTTAGATAGATGAATTTGGAAATCTAAATCCAACATGATTTGTAGTAGCTCTTTGAAACTTGACAAAATAAAGGAGTTCTCAGTTTTGTCTCTATGGTTTGTTTCCTCTTCAAGTAGCCCTAGGCACAGACTGTGGAAAGCACTTTCATTGAGAGGGGTTGCCAAGCTTCTAAGAAATAACGAGTTTCCGAAATACCAGCAAATATTTTTTCACCCAATCTTGATGATACTTGGTGGTAATGATCAGTACACAAATCCCACTTGGCTCACCAAATTTTGTTCTTCTAGGTTGAAGCGTTCGTCTACTGTAGCAGTTTTTATATTTAGGTTTCCCTCTGTTCTCTCCCATATAGATAGATGAATTTGGAACTCTAAATCCAACATGGTTTGTAGTAGCTCTTTGAAACTTGACAAAATAAAGGAGTTCTCAGTTTTGTCTCTATGGTTGGTTTCCTCTTCAAGTAGCCCTAGGCCCAGACTGTGGAAAAGCACTTTCATTGAGAGGGGTTGCCAAGCTTCTAAGACATAAAGAGTTTCGAAATACCAGCAGATTTTTTTTCACCCAATCTTGATGATACTTGGAGCTAATGATCAGTACACAAATCCCACTTGGCTCACCAAATTTTGTTCTTCTAGTTTGAAGCTTTCGTCTACAGTAGCAGTTTTTATATTTACATTTCCCTCTGTTCTCTCCCATATAGATAGATGAATTTGGAACTCTAAATCCAACATGGTTTGAGGTAGCTCTTTGAAACTTGACAAAATAAAGGAGTTCTCAGTTTTGTCTCTATGGTTTGTTTCCTCTTAAAGTAGCCCTAGGCACAGACTGTGGAAAGCACTTTCATTGAGATGGGTTGCCAAGCTTCTAAGAAATAACGAGTTTCCGAAATACCAGCAAATATTTTTTCACACAATCTAGTTGATACTTGGTGGTAATGATCAGTACACAAATCCCACTTGGCTCACCAAAATTTGTTCTTCTAGGTTGAAGCGTTCGTCTACAGTAGCAGTTTTTATATTTAGGTTTCCCTCGATTCTCTGATATATAGATAGATGAATTTGGAACTCTAAATCCAACATGGTTTGTAGTAGCTCTTTGAAACTTGACAAAATAAAGGAGGTCTCAGATTTGTCTCTATGGCTTGTTTCCTCTTCAAGTAGCCCTAGGCGCAGACTGTGGAAAAGCACTTTCATTGAGAGGGGTTGCCAAGCTTCTAAGAAATAACGAGTTTCCGAAATACCAGCAAATATTTTTTCACCCAATCTTGATGATACTTGGTGGTAATGATCAGTACACAAATCCCACTTGGCTTACCAAATTTTGTTCTTCTAAGTTGAAGCGTTCGTCTACAGTAGGAGTTTTTATATTTAGGTTTCCCTCTGTTCTCTACTATATAGATAGATGAATTTGGAACTCTAAATCCAACATGGTTTGTAGTAGCTCTCTGAAACTTGACAAAATAATGGAGTTCTCAGATTTGTCTCAATGGTTTGCTTCCTCTTTACATAGCCCTAGCCACAGACTGTGGAAAATCATTTTCATTGAGAGGGGTTGCCAAGCTTCTAAAAAATAACGAGTTTCCGAAATACCAGCAAATATTTTTTCACCCAATCTTGATGATACTTGGTGGTAATGATCATTACACAAATCCCACTTGGCTCACCAAATTTTGTTCTTCTAGGTTGAAGCGTTTGTCTACAGTAGCAGTTTTTATATTTAGGTTTCCCTCTGTTCTCTCCCTGTATAGATAGATGAATTTGGAACTCTAAATCCAACATGGTTTGTAGTAGCTCTTTGAAACTTGACAGAATAAAGGAGTTCTCAGTTTTGTCTCTATGGTTGTTTCCTCTTCAAGTAGCCCTAGGCACAGACTGTGGAAAAGCACTTTCATTGAGAGGGGTTGCCAAGCTTCTAAGAAATTACGAGTTTCCGAAATACCAGCAAATATTTTTTCACCCAATCTTGATGATACTTGGAGCTAATGATCAGTACACAAATCCCACTTGGCTCACCAAATTTTGTTCTTCTAGGTTGAAGCGTTCGTCTACAGTAGCAGTTTTTATATGTTGGTTTCCCTCTGTTCTCTCCTATATAGAAAGATGAATTTGGAACTCTAAATCCAACATGGTTTGTAGTAGCTTTTTGAAACTTGACAAAATAAAGGAGTTCTCAGTTTTGTCTCTATGGTTTGTTTCCTCTTAAAGTAGCCCTAGGCACAGACTGTGGAAAAGCACTTTCATTGAGAGGGGTTGCCAAGCTTCTAAGAAATAACAAGTTTTGAAATAACAGCAAATATTTTTTCACCCAAATTTGATGATTCTTGGTGGTAATGATCAGTACACAAATCCCACTTGGCTCACGAAATTTTGTTCTTCTAGTTTGAAGCTTTCGTCTACAGTAGCAGTTTTTATATTTAGGTTTCCCTTTGTTCTCTCGTATTTAGATAGATGAATTTGGAAATCTAAATCCAACATGGATTGTAGTAGCTCTTTGAATCTTGACAAAATAAAGGAGTTCTCAGTTTTGTCTCTATGGTTTGTTTCCTCTTCAAGTAGCCCTAGGCACAGACAGTGGAAAGCACTTTCATTGAGAGGGGTTGCCAAGATTCTAAGAAATAACGAGTTTCCGAAATACCAGCAAATATTTTTTCACCCAATCTAGTTGATACTTGGTGGTAATGATCAGAACCCAAATCCCACTTGGCTCACCAAATTTTGTTCTTCTAGGTTGAAGCGTTCGTCTACTGTAGCAGTTTTTATATTTAGGTTTCTCTCTGTTCTCTCCTATATAGATAGATGAATTTGGAACTCTAAATCCAACATGGTTTGTAGTAGCTCTTTGAAACTTGACAAAATAAAGGAGGTCTCAGATTTGTCTCTATGGTTTGTTTCCTCTTCAAGTAGCCGTAGGCACAGACTGTGGGAAAGCACTTTCATTGAGAGGGGTTGCCAAGCTTCTAAGAAATAACGAGTGTCCGAAATACCAGCAAATATTTTTTCACCCAATCTTGATGATACTTGGTGGGAATGATCTGTACACAAATTCTACTTGGCTCACCAAATTTTGTTCTTCTAGGTTGAAGCGTTCGTCTACAGTAGCAGTTTTTATATTTAGGTTTCCCTCGATTCTCTGATATATAGATAGATGAATTTGGAACTCTAAATCCAACATGGTTTGTAGTACATCTTTGAAACTTGACAGAATAAAGGAGTTCTCAGTTTTGTCTCTATGGTTTGTTTCCTCTTCAAGTAGCCCTAGGCACAGACTGTGGAAAGCACTTTCATTGAGAGGGGTTGCCAAGCTTCTACGAAATAACGAGTTTCCGAAATACCAGCAAATATTTTTTCACCCAATCTTGATAATACTTGGTGGTAATGATCAGTACACAAATCCCACTTGGCTCACCAAATTTTGTTCTTCTAGGTTGAAGCTTTCGTCTACAGTAGCAGTTTTTATATTTAGGTTTCCCTCTGTTCTCTCCTATATAGATAGATGAATTTGGAACTCTAAATCCAACATGGTTTGTAGTAGCTCTTTGAAACTTGACAAAATAAAGGAGTTCTCAGTTTTGTCTCTATGGTTTGTTTCCTCTTAAAGTAGACCTAGGCACAGACTGTGGAAATCACTTTCATTGAGATGGGTTGTCAAGCTTCTAAGAAATAACGAGTTTCCGAAATACCAGCAAATATTTTTTCACCCAATCTTGATGATACTTGGTGGTAATGATCAGTACACAAATCCCACTTGGCTTACCAAATTTTGTTCTTCTAGGTTGAAGCGTTCATCTACAGTAGCAGTTTTTATATTTAAGTTTCCCTCGGTTCTCTCCTACATAGATAGATGAATTTGGAACTCTAAATCCAACATGGTTTGTAGTAGCTCTTTGAAACTTGACAAATAAAGGAGTTCTCAGTTTTGTCTCTATGGTTTGTTTCCTCTTCAAGTACCCCTAGGCACAGACTGTGGAAAAGCACTTTCATTGAGAGGGGTTGCCAAGCTTCTAAGAAATTACGAGTTTCCGAAATACCAGCAAATATTTTTTCACCCAATCTTGATGATACTTGGAGCTAATGATCAGTACACAAATCCCACTTGGCTCACCAAATTTTGTTCTTCTAGGTTGAAGCGTTCGTCTACAGTAGCAGTTTTTATATGTTGGTTTCCCTCTGTTCTCTCCTATATAGAAAGATGAATTTGGAACTCTAAATCCAACATGGTTTGTAGTAGCTTTTTGAAACTTGACAAAATAAAGGAGTTCTCAGTTTTGTCTCTATGGTTTGTTTCCTCTTCAAGTAGCCCTAGGCACAGACTGTGGAAAGCACTTTCATTGAGAGGGGTTGCCAAGCTTCTAAGAAATAACGAGTTTCCGAAATACCAGCAAATATTTTTTCACCCAATCTTGATGATACTTGGTGGTAATGATCAGTACACAAATCCCACTTGGCTCACCAAATTTTGTTCTTCTAGGTTGAAGCGTTCGTCTACAGTAGCAGTTTTTATATTTAGGTTTCCCTCTGTTCTCTCCCATATAGATAGATGAATTTGGAACTCTAAATCCAACATGGTTTGTAGTAGCTCTTTGAAACTTGACAAAATAAAGGAGTTCTCAGTTTTGTCTCTATGGTTTGTTTCCTCTTCAAGTAGCCCTAGGCCCAGACTGTGGAAAAGCACTTTCATTGAGAGGGGTTGCCAAGCTTCTAAGACATAAAAAGTTTCGAAATACCAGCAGATTTTTTTTCACCCAATCTTGATGATACTTGGAGCTAATGATCAGTACACAAATCCCACTTGGCTCACCAAATTTTGTTCTTCTAGGTTGAAGCGTTCGTCTACAGTAGCAGTTTTTATATTTAGGTTTCCCTCGATTCTCTGATATATAGATAGATGAATTTGGAACTCTAAATCCAACATGGTTTGTAGTAGCTCTTTGAAACTTGACAAAATAAAGGAGTTCTCAGATTTGTCTCTATGGCTTGTTTCCTCTTCAAGTAGCCCTAGGCGCAGACTGTGGAAAAGCACTTTCATTGAGAGGGGTTGCCAAGCTTCTAAGAAATAACGAGTTTCCAAAATAACAGCAAATATTTTTTCACCCAATCTTAATGATACTTGGTGGTAATGATCAGTACACAAATCCCACTTGGCTTACCAAATTTTGTTCTTCTAGGTTGAAGCGTTCGTCTACAGTAGGAGTTTTTATATTTAGGTTTCCCTCTGTTCTCTACTATATAGATAGATGAATTTGGAACTCTAAATCCAACATGGTTTGTAGTAGCTCTTTGAAACTTGACAAAATAATGGAGTTCTCAGATTTGTCTCTATGGTTTGCTTCCTCTTCACATAGCCCTAGCCACAGACTGTGGAAAATCATTTTCATTGAGAGGGTTTGCCAAGCTTCTACGAAATAACGAGTTTCCGAAATACCAGCAAATATTTTTTCACCCAATCTTGATGATACTTGGTGGTAATGATCAGTACACAAATTCCACTTGGCTCACCAAATTTTGTTCTTCTAGGTTGAAGCTTTCGTCTACAGTAGCAGTTTTTATATTTAGGTTTCCCTCTGTTCTCTCCTATATAGATAGATGAATTTGGAACTCTAAATCCAACATGGTTTGTAGTAGCTCTTTGAAACTTGACAAAATAAAGGAGTTCTCAGTTTTGTCTCTATGGTTTGTTTCCTCTTAAAGTAGACCTAGGCACAGACTGTGGAAATCACTTTCATTGAGATGGGTTGCCAAGCTTCTAAGAAATAACGAGTTTCCGAAATACCAGCAAATATTTTTTCACCCAATCTTGATGATACTTGGTGGTAATGATCAGTACACAAATCCCACTTGGCTTACCAAATTTTGTTCTTCTAGGTTGAAGCGTTCGTCTACAGTAGCAGTTTTTATATTTAAGTTTCCCTCGGTTCTCTCCTACATAGATAGATGAATTTGGAACTCTAAATCCAACATGGTTTGTAGTAGCTCTTTGAAACTTGACAAATAAAGGAGTTCTCAGTTTTGTCTCTATGGTTTGTTTCCTCTTCAAGTAGCCCTAGGCACAGACTGTGAAAAAGCACTTTATTGAGAGGGGTTGCCAAGCTTCTACGAAATAACGAGTTTCCGAAATACCAGCAAATATTTTTTCACCCAATCTTGATGATACTTGGAGCTAATGATCAGTACACAAATCCCACTTGGCTCACCAAATTTTGTTCTTCTAGGTTGAAGCGTTCGTCTACAGTAGCAGTTTTTATATGTTGGTTTCCCTCTGTTCTCTCCTATATAGAAAGATGAATTTGGAACTCTAAATCCAACATGGTTTGTAGTAGCTTTTTGAAACTTGACAAAATAAAGGAGTTCTCAGTTTTGTCTCTATGGTTTGTTTCCTCTTCAATTAGCCCTAGGCACAGACTGTGAAAAAGCACTTTATTGAGAGGGGTTGCCAAGCTTCTAAGAAATAACGAGTTTCGAAATAACAGCAAATATTTTTTCACCCAAATTTGATGATTCTTGGTGGTAATGATCAGTACACAAATCCCACTTGGCTCACGAAATTTTGTTCTTCTAGTTTGAAGCTTTCGTCTACAGTAGCAGTTTTTATATTTAGGTTTCCCTTAGTTTCTCTCGTATTTAGATAGATGAATTTGGAAATCTAAATCCAACATGGTTTGTAGTAGCTCTTTGAAACTTGACAAAATAAAGGAGTTCTCAGTTTTGTCTCTATGGTTTGTTTCCTCTTCAAGTAGCCCTAGGCACAGACTGTGGAAAGCACTTTCATTGAGAGGGGTTGCCAAGCTTCTAAGAAATAACGAGTTTCCGAAATACCAGCAAATATTTTTTCACCCAATCTTGATGATACTTGGTGGTAAGGATCAGTACACAAATCCCACTTGGCTCACCAAATTTTGTTCTTCTAGGTTGAAGCGTTCGTCTACTGTAGCAGTTTTTATATTTAGGTTTCCCTCTGTTCTCTCCCATATAGATAGATGAATTTGGAACTCTAAATCCAACATGGTTTGTAGTAGCTCTTTGAAACTTGACAAAATAAAGGAGTTCTCAGTTTTGTCTCTATGGTTTGTTTCCTCTTCAAGTAGCCCTAGGCCCAGACTGTGGAAAAGCACTTTCATTGAGAGGGGTTGCCAAGCTTCTAAGACATAAAGAGTTTCGAAATACCAGCAGATTTTTTTTCACCCAATCTTGATGATACTTGGAGCTAATGATCAGTACACAAATCCCA